>NC_092041.1:102718992-103026270 GCF_003086295.3 Arachis hypogaea | reverse complement strand
CATATGAGGGGTAAGTTTTATGTGTGAGAATCCATTTTCATTTGTGGTTCCATGCACTATAACATTCGCGGAACTACAGTACGGTATCTATCAAAGCATAGAGAGTAATATTTTAAAGAGGGTGATCAATATTCTCCATAGGAGTTCCGTTGTCGTATTTAGCGGCCTAATACAGTTTGAGATTATGGCGATCATTGACGAAACAAGTATTCAACAGATGTTTCATATTCACCAGCAAATTCAGGTGCAACACCCAATGATTAATTTGTATGTTGAGTTTGAATATATAGCTGCGGATGAGATTCAACATGATCCAGACGTGCAAGATGACAGAGTTGAAGCATACGAAGGAATGAACAATGATAGCGAAGAGGAGTTTGAAGCTATGTATAAAGCCGGTGACAAGGATGAGGACAGCGATGGGAGGTGAGGAAGTCGCTGAAACTTTAGTGGTCTCACCCGCAGTTAGTCAATCTATGAACATTCTACTTTTTATGCGTAGCTTGGATCTTGACGCCATGCATGCATATGAGTTCCTTGAATATGTGCACATAGGTATGTGAGGAGTGCGTAGTTGTTTTTCTTAAGTTTTTTTTTTACAGATCGATGAAAGACAATTTATTTTTTTATAGGTGTTGCTGATTCTAAGGATGGAAAGTTCAGGATGAGAATGGAATACAATTCTAGAAAATTAGTCATTGTGGCAAAATGCAAAATGTAAGATTTATGGATATGGGTGCGATTGGCTTCTCCAAGTCAGATTGATATAGAAGAAAGGTTGTTGGGAGATTCGGAGATACAATGGGAGGCACATGTGTTTCATGGGAACGATTTCACAAGATCACTCCAAATTAGACTCGGACACAGTTGCTGAGGCTATGAAGGCATTCGTTGAATCCGACACATCCATAAAGGTAAAATCTATAATGGTAGAAGTCCAGGCACGAATTAACTACACCATTAGTTACTGAAAGACTTGGTTGGCAAAGCATAAGTCGATAGCCAAAGTTTTTCATGGATGAAATTTTTTTTACCAAGCTTTGTCATTGTGATTCTCAGCAATGGTTTAGAAGATGCCTGGTTCACACGTCCAAATAAAAACACAACCCCTGTATAACGGGGGTGATGAGGTAGACAGTGTTAAGATACTTTACCGAATATTTTGGAGTTTTAATCGATACATTAGAGCTTTCGAATATTGCAAGCTGCTGGTTCAAGTTGATGGTAGCAACCTATACGGAAAAAATAAAAGTTGCCTTTTAGTTGTAGCTAGCAATGTGAAATGTCCTCTGATCTCTCTAGCTCTCGAGATATGGTAGAATCTTGTTGTTCGTAAGGTCTAATCAACCGTCAGATGCCACATCTCCAACGGATCAAGTTTACGAAATAGAAAATTCTTGTTAGCCTGGTAATTAACAAAAATATAAAATATTATATTATAACAGAAAATAAAAAAGAATAATATTATCAAAAAGTATACATACTAACAACAGAAAAAAATAGAATAATATTATTTTCAAAAATCAATATTATTATTAATTATATTATTTATTCATATTAACAGAAATAACAGTACAACTAAATTAATATAAATCAAATAAACAATAACAAACTACTAAACTAATGTTAATCAAATAAAAACTAACAAATTAACTGAAAATAATAAAGTTACATAATTAAGATGTCCCAAATATTTGATAATATGATCTGCTGTGGACGTATAATCATATATCATTTTGAACATAGTAATCTCACTCTCAACTAAAACTAACTTACTCACTCTCAACTAAACTCTAAAATCTCTATGCATATGTTACTACCCTAAATAAAGACACTTCCCACAATAAAAAAATGAAGCACCCCACCTCCCATTTTATAGCCTCGGCGCCATTAATGAGCCACTTCCCGGAGCAAGCCTTATCTTCTGTATGGAGACATCGACCAAAAGTGGTCAAAATACATCCTACGTGTTGTCCTGGTGCTACCACGTGGTGTTCCCGTGCTTGCTTGAAAAGTAACACGTACCCTCTATGTTGCTCTGGAGCTGCCATGTGGCGTTTCCCTGCT
The DNA here is from genome assembly GCF_003086295.3 of Arachis hypogaea. Taxonomy (NCBI): domain Eukaryota; kingdom Viridiplantae; phylum Streptophyta; class Magnoliopsida; order Fabales; family Fabaceae; genus Arachis; species Arachis hypogaea. The sequence goes on along the minus strand of NC_092041.1, from coordinate 103,024,203 downwards.
TGGAAACACTGATAAAAGTGCTTAAAAAACATGCATAGAATCTCGATAAAGTTAATACGCAAGATGCGTATTGTCTTGGGGCTACCACATGACAAATCTTTATTGAAAATTTTTGATAAAGTTACCTCAAAACTCTATAAAAAATTTTTGCTAAAGTAACATGAAGGGTGCGTGTTACATTGAAAGATGACACGTGGTAAATTTTTGTTGGGAATCTCTGATAAAGTTATTTCGAAATTCTGCGAATCTCTGATAAAATAACAAGTACCATGCGTGTTGTGAGAACATTTTATGAACATCCATATTTCTACAAAATACTCTAAATACCAATATTCAATAAAAATACTATTTTTTATATCTCAAATAATTTCTGTTAATATTACCGTCTTTTAGTTATTTAACTCCTGAACATTAGATAGGACATTAAACATAAGGGTCCATCTAGTGTACAGATGTGTTTTGGTACAGATTTACAGATTTTTGTTTTTTATTGATTTAAAAGTGTATCACTAAAAGTGTTGCTTAAAGAAAAAGTGTTACCCTTAATCGTTAACTTGGCTCTGATACCAATTTTTACCAATTTTTAAAATTAACTCTTCATATTTTGCTTCGAATAAGTTTATAATTTGTATAGATTTGGTTGGTGGTACTTTATAATTTGTAATTTCAAAAGTATTGAGCATTTCTACTATTACTAATTCTGATTTCATTTTTATAGTTTTTCAATCTTGTTTTAGTTTATAATGTTCTTTTTTACATTGATTATTGTATATAAAATCTTTTATCTGTTTGTCTTTTTCTTTAATATAATTTTTCAAATTCTCCAAAACTTCTTTTATTTCTACACTTTTTGTTGTTTCTAAATGTCTTTTTAATTTTTCAACTTCATTCTCCATTTTTTCTTTCAACAGCTTTAATTCTTTTAAGTCATAATATGGTGTTTCAGGCATTTATAAATTTTTTAAGTTTAGTTCCAACTTGTTTATATTTGTTCTTATTTCTATCCTTTTTATTATAAGGTCATTAATTTCGAACTGAAGATTATTTAATTTATTTTACTTTTTAATTTTTTTGCCCTTTTTCTTTTTATTTTATTTTCTGGTCTTTCAATCTTTGTATACTTCATTATTTATCTTAGAATTTCTGCAAATTCTATCATTGATTCATCACTATTTTCTAGAGATTCTATTAATTTTTCTAACTCTTTAACTTCTCCTTTCAATTTGTCATAGATTATTTTTAGAGCTTCAAATGCTCTTTGATTTATTTCAGAAAACTGTAAATAATTCAACCAATTTTCTCTTTCAAAGAGCTCTTGTTTCTTGTCTTGATAGGTTACATATATTTTCTCTTTATTTATTGTCATAACTTAGTGTTTAGGGTTTCATTTAATTTTTCGACCTTTTTTGTTAATTCTTTTATTTCAGAATTTTCTTCTTTAATCTTTAACTTAGATAAACTTAAAGGGCTATTAATTTTGGATTCTCTTATATGAAAATTTGATGAAACTAATTTTCCTGATGGTTCTTTTAGTAAAAGAACTGGGTTCTCAATAGCTTTATATTTTGGTATTTCTGTTTTTACAATTTTCTGAAATAATTCATCAACATAAATTCTTTCTCTGTTTTTAAATATTATACTATAATGGCTATTTGTTAAAGCATAATTTATTGCATATGTAATTGAAAATGGTTCATCGTCTTGTTCCATTAGATTCTTTCTGTGAAATTTATAAGCCAAACTTATAGATCTTCCAAAATTTTCAGTTAATAAAGGTATAGCATATCCAAGATGGGCATTGAATTTAACATTTACGTTTGCCAAGTTTCCATGAACAATTCTAATTATTTGATCTATTGGGTCATCAGTAATTCTTTTGTCACAGATTGCTAAGCTTATTGGTGAATTAATTCCTTTCATATATGTAGATTTGATTAAGACTTGTATAGTACTAATATGAATCCATCCAATTTTAGATCTTTTTTGTTGATCCTTAATTTTCTCAATCTGTTTACTCAATTCTTCATCATTTATCAAAGCTATTTCAAGTTCTCCATTAGCAGATTTTATCTTTATAGGGGCTTCAAGTTGAATTTTTTCATAGTATATTATATTTTTTCTATTAAAAACTTCTTTTAAAAGATTTTGTTTATTAAAATTTTCATTTGATTTGATATTTAATTCTGTTTTTAGAACAGCCTGTTTTTCATTATCTAATAAGGCAGATAATCTATAATAATCAGATTCTTCCGTTAATTCTAAACTTTCTAAATAATTCATGACTATGAGATTAAGATAAAGGCGTACCTTTCTGGAGAAAAACTTCCTTTATTTAAAATATTTTACATAAGATGTTTTTATCTCCAGAGGGGAGATTGAAGATACTAACTCCAGAGGGGAGTTTATAATTGGTTTTTCCTAAGGAAATTCTTCTTCAAACTATAGAATCGCCTCGGCCGCTTCCTCCTTGCTCTCCTAGCATATGATTACTCTTAGCCTCCTGCTTTCTATTGTTTGATGCTTTCTACAATTGCCTAAGCAACCTATTTATAATGGTTGGGTCTGATGGACAATTCCCATCCTTACCCTTCTTATGACGTCATTACTTACGTCATTGTTTATTATCTTGCACCAGCTACATTGTTGGTGCTCTATGACCTAAGCGCTTACGTCACTATGCAATAATGTTGAGAGATGCTTCAGATGTGCTGTCCTCCTCTTTCATCATGTGACCTTCAGATGCGTTGTCTTCTTCCTTTATCATGTGAGTTGATTCCGTTTCATTATTGCTTTCTTCAGATAACTCTGAGATACATAGCTGGCACTTGTGGTCTTCTCTGTCTTTTATCAAATAGCAGAGATTCCTCTTTATCCTTTCAGGGAGCTTTTCTAAGAGTCCAGATAAGTTGTAGAATGCTGATTCAAATTCCACTAAGAGTCTCATCTCTCTCTCTTCAATTTCTTTCCTTTTACTGGACACAAGCAAAGTATTTCTGCTTTTATAATTGATTCTTGTGTGAGATTCCCTTGTTATCTTTTGAGTTCTTTCGAAGACCCTTGCTAGTGTGCTGGCTAGTCTTCCTTCATGACTGTAGATTGTTAAATCTTGAACTTGATCAATTGGTTGACAATTTCCTGGGAAGACGAACATGAATATTACTTGGTGTGCTGGAACCAAGCATTCTTCTTCTTCATTAAAAATAGGTTGAATGTTCGTAAATTTTAGGGATATATCCCTTGGATTTACGTTGTCAATCATATTTTTAAATCTCTTTACTGCATCAACGAATCCTGCAGGACACTCACTAATAATTTTTAAATCATTAAAAATTAAAATTGTATCAATTAATCCATACTGGAAAAACTGATAGGTGTTAGATGGGGAAGCTTCTGGAAATATAACCAGCTTTGTTAACTGTTCTTTGGCAATAGGATAATATCCCAAGATTGCCCTTTTTTCTTCAGTCCAATTTAGGACTATGTTAAGGGTTTCTCTGAGATTTGATTTACAGACCCTTTTCTTTTCCTTGATTTCAGCCCTTGTAGGAATGTTTCTTATTATTCCTGTTCTCTGGGTTTGAATTGGAGCTTTATCTGCTCTTTTTAGGGTTTGCTCTGGATGAAGAGCTTCATATTCCCTGAAAGATTCCTTTACTTCTTTCAGTGTTAAAAATCCTCCTTTATGAATTATCCTTGATTGATGTGTAAATGGTGCTGCTTTTTCCCAGGCATCATATACTCCTTTCATGGGGCCATTATAAATTACATAATATTTTTTATCTTGGGTGGATTTTTTGATAATTTCAGCAATTGTTTTATTTTCTGGAATTTTTTCTTCACCTGATTTGTCCACCACGCTTAGCTGGCTGAACTCTGATGGTTTTGGATGTTGTGTTGATTTCATTACTTCGATGGCCTTCTTGAGGGATTGGATCTGTGTCCTTATTTGCTAACAATGCTTGCATTTTTCGAGTTCTTGTTCGTATTTCTGAATTTCTTGATCTAATGCGTTGTAGACGAACTCCATTCTCTTGTTAATGTATCTGCAATAACATTTTTGTCACCCTTAATATATTCAATTTTTATTGGATATTGTAACAAAAATAATTGCCATCTTACCAATCGTCTATGATTATAATCAACCTTTAAATTATATCGTATGAAACCTGTTAGGTAACTTGAATCTGTCCTTAATGTAAATTCTCTGGGTAGTAAATCAATTTTCCATTTCTTAAGAGATTTAATAGCTGCTAGAGTTTCCTTTTCATGAGTGGTATATCTCTGTTCTGTTGGAGTAAAAGTTCCTGAAATATACCTGCAAAGTAATTCCTTTGAGGAATATTTAGAATCTAGTGATTCTTTTTTTTATTCCAAACTTTTTATAGCTTTCTTAGCTTTTAGACATCCTGACCAAGTTATGTCTGAAGCATCTGTTTCTACTATTAAGTAGTCATTTTCTTCTGGAATATAAAGTTCTGGAAGTTTTTCACATAATTCTTTAATCCTTTGAATTTGCATACTGTCTTTTTCATCCCATTTCCATTCTTTTTTAGTACTTATTTTTGGAAATAAGCTTTTAGTGTATTCTGTTATGTTCTTTAAAAATCCTTGATCAGAAATATAATTTATACACCCTAAAAATCTTTGTAATTGTTTTCTATCTTCTATTTTATTAGGAAATAAATTTATCTTTTCTAGGACATTTGGCTGCAGTTTTAGCTTTCCTTGAGTGGTTAGAATTAACCCAAGAAACTCTATTTCTTGTTTTGCTATTCTTGCTTTCTTTTTGCTAAGAACTAATCCTTTTTCTTTACATCTTTCTAAAACTATTAATAATTTTTGAAGATGATCTTCTTTATCCTGTTTTGTAAAAATTAGTATATCATCAATGTACACTAAAACAAATTCATTTAACTCTTTTAGATTTTCTTCCATAAATCTTTGATAAATACCTGGGACTTGTTTTAATCCGAATGGTAATACATTCCATTCATAGAGCAACACACTTGTTGATTCTTTTGTTGGGCAAGTAAAAGCAGTTAATTTCTTTGTTTCTTCGTCTAAACGAAGTTGCCAATACCCTGATTTTGCATCAAGAGATGAAAACTAAGTTGCTCCTTTGATTTTTTCTAAAATAGAATCTTTTCTTGGAAGTTTGTGAGCATCACCAATAGTTGCTTCATTCATCTTCTTATAGTTAATAACCATTCTTCGTTTTCCCCTTTTAATTTCATTATTGTTTTCGACATAAAAAGCTGGAACCGCATGAGGACTTTTACTTAATCTTATAATTCCTTTTTCCAAAAGATCTCTACATTCTAATGAAAATTCTTCTCTATCTCTTGCGGAATAAGGAATTTTATTTGGAACATTTATCTCTTTTGTAGGATCTTTTAATTTAATACTTACTAATTCGTTATTTGTATTTTTAATATCTAAAGGATTTTCAGCACAAATTTCATCCAAAAGTTCTTCTATCTTTATTTCAAGATTATTTTTTGGGATATTTATCTGAAAGTATAGATTTAAATAACATGTCTCTAATATAGAGAATATTTTAAATTTTAAGATCTTATCTATAGTAGTAGTCGATATTTTTATTCGTTTTGATTTTTGATTTATTGAAGAATCGTGTGGAGCTTTTAAAACTATATATGTTAATTCTTGAATGAATGGATGATATAGCTTTAAAAAGTTATTTCCTATGATAAAATCCATTCCAGAATCTAACATATATATTGATGGAACAATGAACCTATAATTTTGAATAAAAATTTCAACCATCTCTGCTTTTTGGTTAATTTTATGTATTGATTTGTCAGCTATTCTAACTCTTAATGGTTTCTTTAATTTTTTCCAATCAAGTTTTATATTTGAACTAGCAAAGCATTGTGTTGCTCCAGAATCTATGAAAGCATTTATAAACTTTTCTGTTATTTTTATAGTAATAAATGTAGCATTATTACTCAGTCTCTGAGTCTATTTCCGAGACATATTCAAAAATATAGTCTAAGTTGTCATCAGATTCTTCTAATGGTTCCATGAAACAAGACTTAGCAATTTCTATTTGTTTAGTAAGATCCTTTTTATCCTTCTTTTTCGGGCATTCATTTGCATAGTGTCCTTCTTCTTGCCAATACCAACATTCTTTTATTTCCTCTCTTATTGCAGAGGTTGCTCCACCAAAATTATTTTCAATTGTTCCTCTATTTATTTCTCTTATAAATCTTCCCATTATAAATTCATTAGCAGGATATGGAAGTTTTGTTATATACATACTAAGATAATGATTTTTATCTTCTTCTTTTAATTTGTAATAATGTATTCTATATTCACATATATAAGACTCCACATTACATAAATCATATATATGAATATTAGCTAAATGATTTTTTGCTTCTTGATATTCTTTATTATAGACTTCTTGTCTATGATCTGTAATATTTTTTCCAAAAAATTCTTTATATAGAATCATCATTATATATAATATCTTATCATAAGCTGATGTTTTTGTTTCTAATTCTTCTATTATTTGGTTTTCTATTGATGTCATATAATCTCTTATAGTTCCTTTAGTATGAAATCCTATGTAATTCCAAATGTCTCTTCCAGACAATTCACTAAGTTTTGGATTAGTAAAGGCTTCTAATAAGAAGGAATTCAACCAGTTTTCGAAAATTTCTTTTTCATTCTTTTTACAGTCTAAATCGAGCATTCTATCTCCTTCCATTTCCTGGATTTTAGGGATGTATTTTGATGGTATTTTGTATATTTTGAATCTTTATTTATAAAGCCTTTTTTAAAGGCATAATTATCAAAACCTGTTTCCCATTTAAATTGAGATTGATTATCCTTAGATGTTCCAGCTTCATTTTTTACTTGTATTGGAATTGCTGGTTCTTCGTCACTTGAATAATCTAGAATGTGTTCTTCATTTTCTATGTTTTCAGAATTTACTAATTCTTCTTCTATTTGAAAACCATGTTCCATAATATTATTTTCTTGAGCCATTTTTAATTGTTTAAAAAGCATTGTAACTTCTTCTAATTTTTCTTCAATATTCATAATTTCAATGGTGGTTTTACTTTTAAGTCTGTTATGTTGATTATATTTTGAAATTTTTCTTCTTTGGGATTCTCTTTTTCCTTATTTCTTTGAAATTTTATGGATACTAATATTTCTTCAAGCATATCTACTATAGAATTTAATTGTGGGTTGAAGGTATGATAAAGATGTGGGGAATCATTTCCATGGTAACATTTTTTAGAAATTCCGTGTGAAAAATAAGTTTTTTCAGGTTTTTGAAGTCCTTCAATAAAACTTATAGTAAAATAAAGATTTTGAGAAAAATCATTTTGTATTGATTTTAAGAATTCGGTGTCATTACAATTAACATTAGTTAAAATCATTAATTTTTGATCTATTAATTTTGATAACTTAATTATTTCTTCTCTTAAATCTTCTAATTTACTTTTTTCCATTAGGTGACGCTTTTCTTTGTGAAGAGTTACAATTTTAAGTGAAAAGTGTAGCTTTAGGATGTATAGTTTAAATTTTGCCACATCTTTAAATCTTTAAATCTGTACATATTTAAATCTGTACCGTATAATTCTCTTAAACATAATTGTAATACAATGCTTGTTGAAAGTTGAAACTTGAAACTTGAAACTCCCTCAACAGGGAAAAAAAACTATAAAACATTAATTGCATTGATTTCAGCATTACGCTTTCCCAATTCATCACCATTCATCTCTCTTCAGGTTGCGAAATCTTTTGTCTCACATAGAGAAATTAGTGCATAATAATATGGGCCAAGTGTGAAAGTTGATGCGATTCCAATGGGAAAAGAAACAAAATAAGAAAGAAGATTTGATATATATCTCGCTTTTGCTTATGCGATTTAATAGTTTACTTTATTGTCTTATATTACTATTGACCAAGGCCACATACAATAATTGATTTTGTCGACAAGCTTTTAATAAATTAATAAATAAAATTGTTATCTTGTGTATTCACGTTTGTCATACATCATTTGTATTATTATTAATTATTAAATAAGATAATTTAGCTGAATAATAAGTTTCAGTGGGTTGGGATTGTCATGTTGCATGAGTTATATTTTGGAAGTGCGCATGCATTTGATTGATATTCTTTTAACACCCCCCCCCCCCTCTTCCCCTTTTTATTTCTTGAATTATATTTTCTTTTCCTTTATTTTATGTGTACAGTATGATTAATTAGTTCGGTCTCCTGTACCGGCCACGAATAGTTGATTTCAATATCTCAATGGACAAATATCTGGAAAAGTGAGAATTTAAAGTCAGTAAATTTGTTACTTGAGCTATTTTTTTCTGAGTAATACTCGTAATACTCAAATCAGTTTTAAACAAAAATTAGTTAAACATTTGTCTAAAAATGAAAAGTTAGATACTAATTTGAAAAAAAAAATATTATTTATATATCAAAATTAGTTATTAATATATTTTTGTATAAATATATATTACTCAATTTATTTTTAATATGTATTATATTTTATACTAATAGCTAATTTAAATGATTAATTTTAGTATGAAAAAATCTAGAAAATCAATTAAAATATAACTAACTTGAAACTAATTAATTAAAAAATAGTTTTTATTTTAATTTTAAAATTTAAAAATTAGAATAGTGGATTTTTTTTTTGTAATGACTTATTTTTTAACTAATTGATTCTAAATTGACTACATACTAATTAGTTCTCTAAGAAAATCGTTTTAGTATATATACGTAATATTGTTGAAATTGGTATTTTACTATTTGTTTTCGTTGCGCATCTGATATGCCCTTCTACCATCTGTTCCACTTTAATTTTATCCTTGTTTTTATCTAGATTTAATTAAGTGAAAAGGGTTCATTTTCCTTTAATTAAGTGTCGAGAATTTATAAGATTCTAGACTAAATAATTTACGAATTCTGCTAGGTAGACAATAAAGAGTATAAATAACGTAAACAATGAACTATACTCTAGGTCTACTAAAACAAAAAACATTTCACCTCATTTATCCACCACAACTCTAGCCTTCCATCTTCCAACTTTTTTTCCTTTTACCGCAGCCGCTTCATTCTCCTTTTTCTGTCACACCATCACCAATGCACCTCACCGTCGCCGCTACCATCTGAAGAAGCAATACACCGCACTGTCGTTGCACCTTCTTCTCTCATGCATCGCGCTGCCCTGTGCTCTCTGCAACCGACGCTGCCATTGCACCTTCTTTTTCCCTATATCGCGCCCTAGATCTCGACGTCGCCGTTGCACCTTCTTCTCCCATGTGTCGCGCCGCCCCTATTCTCCCTACAAGTGATGTTGCCACTGCGCGCCTTCTTCTCTCCTCTATGACGTCGCACCATCGAGCAACCAGCGGCCATGTTCTGCCGATTGCACCTCTACCATTGCTTCCACGCCTCTGCGTCGTGTCTTTAACACTTCCATCACGTGCTGCTTTACTTCATTCATTCAAATCGTATTACCCAAATAAACATTCACTTAGTGAAAAAACCATCCGCATATATAGTAAAATCAACATTTGTGGAGCATGTATATGTAGAATCAACCAAATCAAGTAAAATATCAATGATATACCTAAATAAACATCCACTTTAAAATGAAAACAACCATATGCATACATAATAAAATGAATATTCGACTTATTTGATAAGAAAAAAGTAACGAGACAGCAAATACGAGAGCAATGGGGTCGCAATACAGCAGTGGCGGCATTAGCTCAGGATTGCGAGAGAGGGAAGGTGACGTCGTAGAAAAAATGATTCAAAAAAATTCAAAATTACGATTAAACCTAATTAATTCAAAATTTAATTTTTAAAATTAAAATTAACTTTTCCTTTTTAATCTATTATTTACGTTGTTAAAAAAACGTTATTTCCTTATATTTTCTCAACCAAAAACTCTTTTCAATCCAATATTACCATATATTCTAAAATAATGTTCATACCTTGGCACAAAGATATAACCATCCCCAAAATAAATAAAAGTTCACCCAAGAGAGCTGGCTTTGTTTATTCCTACCTGACTTCATAGAGGTCGGGCGCAATGACAGACAGCTCATCACTACTTATCTGAACAAATAACTAACTCCTAAAATATCCCTCATTTATTTAGAAGGAAAATCTCAAGAACCTCGTTAGGAAAGAAAACGGTCATCTACCATCAAAGATGAAACTATTCTAAAAGGTGGTTATCTATTCTACCATAAATACACTGACATCTTGAAATATATTCAGGATTTAATCTACTAAAAACCTACTTAAATCCTTACTAATTTAAGTATTAGAATCACTTATAAGTACCACCCTCATCTTCTCATGAGAAACTCAGACAACAACATCTTAACAATAACAGAAATTAAACGCTACCCCAAAAAAAATTTAAACCTTAAATTCAAGTCCAAAATAACCCAATTTTAAATACCTCTAAGAACAATACTTAGTTAATAAAATCCATCCTTTAAAGAGGTTGGACATTTAACTATGAAACAAGACTCTAGCTAAGAGGAGAATAAATTACGCTGGCACCAGCATATTAAAGGTGATAAAGCACAATATTCGAAGTAGCTTGAACGGAATCGAATTGGTGTAAATTCTTGAGAATAGATTGCACCGGAATTCTGTTTTTGTGTCTGCATTATTATATAGATATAGTATATATCAGGCTTGGAATCACATAATTTTCACATGATCAATGAAAATATTCTTCTATAATTTAAAATAAATTTACTACATTATATTATAACTCGTTTCTCACGCTTAAGCTGTCAAAGATGAATTCATGATTAAAGGTTCATGCTGTGTGCGTAGCTGCATCACCAGTAAAAACTAAAAAGTTGGTATATCAACTGTTGGCTCTGATGATATATATAATTATATATCAGCCTCTCTCTTTGATTTTTCATAGCTAGAGCTTAAAAGATTTTTAATTTCTTAGGCGCATGGCACATCTTTAACATATATTACTATCTTCAGACACAGTTCAAAAAAAAAAAACATTTAACTAAGATAAAAAAAACAATAAATAAAGTGTGACAATAAACCATTATTATTTATTAATTAACATAACGATAACTACTTCCATAATTTAAAACTTAATTGGCAATATGTTAAAATAGAAGAAGTAATAATTTAATATATATATTTAGTTTGCATTTTTATTTTTATTGTTAATATTTTTATTTTAAAATATTATAATAAAAATAAAAATAAAAATATTTTTTATAAAATTTTAAAAATAAAAATATTAAAATAAAAACACGAACTAAATAAAAACACGAAAGTGCACTACTGCAACATATTGCGTTTTTTAATTTAAATATAGAGGCAACAATAAAGTTAGATAGGGATATGGAGAAGACAAGTGCTTCATATGAGTGTGGTATTAAAATAATAGAATTCGAACCATGTGAATTTTTTCATAATAACAGGCGGCCCGAGTTGTTAAAGACAAAGAACACAAAGAGTTCGATTTCCTTCTTTTAAAATTTAAATTTTTCCAATTTTAAATTAGACCATCCGATTTATTCTACAAAATTTTTAAATTAAACAACTCACAAAATCTGAATTTTACATTCTGACACTTACAAACAACTGTCCCACAAATTTATTTTGTTCCTCGTAAATCCATATTCGAACACATCACATACGAGGCTTCCATAACCATAAAATTGAGCCGAACATATTGTTGCCATTTAAACAAATGAAAGGGTGAAGAAACAAACAAGTTAATTTAATTGAATGAATGGTCAATTATTTCGAGCGTACAGTATACTAATAAAAAAATTTGCAAAAGTAGCTTTCTTAGACTCATACTCACAGACCAGGGTTGGTGATCTCATGTCTTTTCATTGAGAAATTTCTGCATCCTAATTCCCACTTACGTACATATCAACAATTAAGATTGGGCTTTCTTACTTATCTCTTACCCCCATTTTAACTATATTTCTGTACGTGTCTTATTTTTTACGTTACTGTTATAATATACATTATAAATTTAATTTTAATATATTTTCAATCTAAAACAGTTTTATACGTGTAATTAATTATATAATGTTATTTTAAAAATATAGTAACTATATATATAATAAAGAAAACAGATTTAATTAGATGACTCAAAAGTCAAAACTGACTCGTACAATAATATTAACCATAGCCTTCATTTTTTTAACACATACAGAAGCAGAGTTACGCTCTCACAAATATTAGGTTGATTCATTATGGTCTTGCAAGTGTGAAGAAGATGGAGATAGAGGAAGAGAAATTGTTGTCGTAGTAAACTTGTATATGTGGAGATATAAAATGTTATTTTATGTCAAAAACGCCTATTAATGTTTTTTTTTTAAAGATAGCTTGTTAAATTTTTTATTTATTATTAGAAATGAATAAATTAAAAAACACCCGTTGGCATTTTGAACTCCCATATTTCCCAAATTATAACACCATTATCTCACATATGATGTTTTTTGCTCCCATTTTTAATTAAACAAGTCAATAATAAAAAATGAAAAATTTTTACTACTATATTAATATAGTTTTATTATTGATTTTTTAAATAATATAAAATTTTTTTTAAGATGAATATATCCTTTTAACTTAAAAATATTTAGACATTTTTATACAAGTAAAAGTTTACAAGTTTTTTTAACAAGTATGTTAAAAATAATCATTAAAAACTTACGGTGGAAGTTTGCAAAAGTTTCCCTAAATTAAATATGACGAATACATCGATCGCCTCAACTTTTATTTTTTAATTAACATTTTTTTATTTAAAAGAGTTTAATGAGCATCTTTAAATCACTCGGAAAAAATCCAATTTATTTATGCTCAAATGTGCTTTATTTACCCTTCATATTATGGAAAATTTTTTAAGTATATTGTCATATTAATGTTTCAGTAATTTTTAATTGTTGATCTTAATTATAAAAAATATATAATATATATAATTAAAATTAAGGGTTAAAAATTATTGATATATCAATATAGCAGTACATTTAAAAATCTTTCTATATTATAACCTTTGAAAAAAGTTTAGTAGCCAAAAAAGAAAAAGAAAACATTACATATACTCTTTAAAAAAAAGGTAAAAATTCAGTACAGTCAACATTATATAAAATTAATAGCTGAGAGACATTAAATAAAAATTTAGTCAAATCAATTAAATTATTTAACGATTTTTAAATATTAACTTTACATAAAATCGACTGTATTTAAATTCCTACCTTAAAAAATGGTTTGACTTAGAGTAAAATAGTGGCTAAAGTGGAAAGTGTCCCCACGTGCAGACCAAGAGTACAATAAGTCTACACACCTTAATGTTTGCATTACTTCCCTTTCAAGGCCATTTCTCTATTGTTCCTTCCACTCCATTTGGCCAATTCTTTTTAAAAGATAGATATTATTTTATTATTATAAAATAATAATATTTTAATAAAAAATATAAAAAAATTGAGTATTTTTAATTATCACCAAATATAATTGAAAGACAAATAGTTTAAGAAAGAATTAAGTAAGAATAAAGAGAAATTATTAGCATTCACCAGGTATGGCTATTGAGTTCGTGCACTAGACTGCTGATTTTTTGGATTACTTCCGGCGCTGAGTTTATTAACTTCTAAAAAATACACCTATTTTTCGTTTTTTAAGTGCTCCAACACAGCACTGCGATGAAGAAAATTTTTTGTCTACTTTTAATTTAAACTACTGTCTAACATAAATCTCGTTACCACTAATTGACGAAGGTCTCCTCTTCTCTCTGCTATAAATCAAAAAATATTAAATTTAGATTCCAAATCATTGAAGACAGAGGACATTTGACCAAATTTTAATATAAAAAAATATTGATAATTGTATTATTTAAGAATCTAATTTTTTATATATTGAAATTGTAAATAATTCTATACAGTTATTTAATTAAATTTATTTCGTTTAAATTTTTTTAATAATAAATTGAAATTTTAGTAACTTCTAGTAATACCATAATATATGAAAATTAATTCCGATCATCAGACATAGGCTCATTTTTTTAGAAATAAAGTAAACAGAACGGTAAAGTAGTGTGTGTTTTTTCTTATTAGTATGGATGTTAATTTTTTAATTTTAATTATAAAATTCAATCCTCAAATTTGAAGGTTATAAAATTACTAAAAAAAATCTAATCTTCAAATTTTATGATGACGGAATATTAAATTTTGTATGTACATAAATTAAAAAGTTTGATTTATATTAAAATTTAATAAAATATAAATTTAATGGTTAAATTTAGGATAAAATACTTAAATAAATCAAGGAGCTACTAATATTATTTAATAGCCCTAAAATAAAATACGTTACATAAATGTCTCAATGTATATATTTATGTAAATCGAATTAATTTAATTTGAATTATACATTTTAGTACTAAATTAAATCAATTTGATTCGAATTAGTAGGGTTATTAGTAAATTGAAATTATTTGATTCGAATTACTAATGATTGATATTCGAAATATAGCCAATGAATACTAAATCGAATCAACTAGATTCGATTTACCATTTAACAACCCATATATAGTAAATCGAATCAGATTAATTCGATTTAGTATTGATACAAATTATTGACATTTACTACTTTTAAGTTAATTACTTAATTTATTAACTTTAAAACATAAATATTAATAAGAAAATACTTCCACTTGGATTCAAATAAAATATTAAAAAAATCAAAATCAATAAGAATAGAAATTCAATTTTTGTGTTTTAGTTCAAATTCTAGAAAATCTATATTTTTATAAACTTATAAATTTAAAACATAATAATAAACGATTTCTAAAAATTCACTAAAAATCATTCTTTAACTCATTAGTATCTAAAGAATTATTATCGACACTTTTGATGTTGAGAAAGTTAATATAAAGTATAGCCCTCCAAGGTGACATAGGAGTTAAAATTTGAATTTTTTTTCAGAATAAAAAATAACATATACTTATACAATATAAAAAGACTAACTATATTTATACAATATGTAATTTAAAATTTTAAATATATTATTTCTCAAGATTTAAATATATTTATATAATATGTAATTTGAAACTTTCAATTAACTTTGAAAAACTAGTTGATTCAATTTACTACTCAAACTATATTTCGAATATCAATCATTGATAATTCGAATTAAATAACTTCGATTTACCAATAACCCTACTAATTCGAATCAAATTGATTCGATTTAGTACCAAAATTTGTAATTCAAATTAAATCAATTCGATTTATATAGATATATGCATTGGGACATTTATATAACGTTTTTTATTTTGGAACTATTGAATAATATTAGTGGCTCATTAATTTATTTAAGTGTTTTATCCTCAAATTTATATATTTAAAAAATTAAAATTTAGTTATAATAAAACACGCCAAATTCTAATAATATTAAAAAATACAATTATTCATCCAAATTAAAATTTAAAAAATGTCTGACATTTCTGTTAAAATTTATTATAAAGTTTGACAAATAACCAACTGATATTTAATCTTTATCTAACTTGGTCTAAATAAATTTGCACATGTACCATCGTACCGATCACATAATCCATTATTAGTTTATTAGCAACTCAAAAACAAAACCACTTTTTTCTCTTCTCTTCCAGTCTTCTCCTTTTACATCATCCTTACCTCATTCCATTCATAATCCCTTTCTCTCACTTCCACTCCACTCTCTTTCTCTTCCTCTCTCTTAAATGCAAGGAGAAGCAGGAAGGTCCATGTGAACCTTGACGATCAAAAAGTGACTCGTTTTCCAATTCTCTATTAATTATTATACACTTACATACCAATGGGTTCATGCTCTTCCCTTCAAAGAACCCAACAGACTGAAGAAAAAACCACCATGAAACTCAACCTCTCATCTTTTGCCTCCAAAGCTAACACCCTCATCATTCCACCATCACCCGTCAAGCCCAAAAATAATGAAACTTACCCGCTTGACGATTCTGCCCTTAACTCTCACCGCTCAACCACTACCACTTCATTCACAGATTATGATAAAAACGGTATATATATGTATATATTCCTCTTCTTTTCCTTCAAAAGTCTCTGCTTTTTTTTTTGGTTTCCCTTTTTTCGCTAATTTTCTTGCTTCATGACATAATAATGAAGCTTTTTTTTGGTTCAAAACTAATAGGTTTCCTATTAGACCCAAGCTTGGGTTCTTGCTCTTCAAATGTTATTCATAGGTGTTTTCTTAAAAGTTAGAAGCTTTTAAATTTTTTTAATAACTGTATTATAGATTTCGTCAGTTTGACGGTTAAGAATTTTTTTATTTTTTAGCTTTGGGAATTCCGATACAAACTTTTAATATTCAGAGCGTTGACAAATCCTTGTTAATTTGTTTCTTCTTATTTTTTATTTCTCTAAAAGATTATGCGTATATGTTATTGGTCGTCTCTTCGGCTCTGTTAGATTGATCGAATTCTAATTTGTTTATTTATTGAAATTCAGTGGTTATGTTTTGTTAATTGTTACCGTGTACAAATCCGTTCGTACAGAATTGTCTTGTGTAGTTTATGTTACAGTTCACTTCTACAGCCTCCCAGACCCAGTTACTTTTCACAATTATGAACATGAATTTTCTACCTAATTTTTCTATGGATTTTTTTTTTCTTTTTGTTCTAATTATCTCTCCTGAGGAGGAAGGAATTTTCTGCTTTCTGCTACTATACTTTGTGTGCTGAAAATGGAAAGGAAAAAATTGATAATATAAGCGTTAATGATGATTAATTAATTTGAAAGGGGTTAATTTGTTGTCCAGTTGTTTGTTTTATTATAGTACACACAGGGAGTGCTTACTACTTCTTCATCTTCTTTCTCCTCTTCTTCCATGTCTTTCCTTTTCTTGATCCTAATTGATTTTATGATAACTATATGTATATGATTTTTCTAGTAGAGTATTGTTAACCAAGGAATTCCCTGTGTACATGATATGGTTTAACTTAATCCCGAGTGCCCTTGAAGGTCTTGTAGCAGTTCGGAGCTTTATTTAAGGGCTTGTTGTTGGCTGATGAGTTGTGTTGCAATTTGAACCGGGGAAATAACACAACGACCCTTGGGATAAGGTTTTATTGGTGGTGGTGTTGTTACAATTTGATGAGTTTTTTTCCATGTTGATTTTTTTTTCCCACTTACCATTCGTGGTGAAGTCTTAGTTGAATCGATTATATGACTTCGATTGCTAATTGTGATTTTTGTTACAAATATGGAGGCTTTGGTGATAAAAATGCCATGTACATCAGAGCTGTGTTGTTTAACTTATTTTCGATGTGTATTTTGTATTTTAACATGTATTATATACAAGAAGTTGATTTGGTGATTGAATTTTTGGTGTACACCTAGCATAATTGGGTTGTGATAATGTTAAAATTTCTTAATGAAAAGTTATTATTATAGGTTGCCATCTCTATCCCTTTGTGGACCAGTAATTTTACCCAAGAGTATTATGCCAAGATTGGAGTCTACTCTAACTTGTGGACCACAATGGGATTGGCTGGTTGGCCATGTAGGAGTTACAATGAAGGAATAATTGGAGAGTTTTCAATAATATCTTTGAAAATTGATGAAGAATAATTGCCATTAATAAACACTAACTTGACTAAGATAAAATCTATTATTGAAAGAAACACATGTCTTTGGTGTACTAACACTACTGTAATCTGTTATCTGTCTTCTCTGACCTATTCTAAGTTCATTGTTATTTGTTCATGAACAATTTGTTGCTTTTATATTGCACAGGGTCTTCATAGCTCACTTGAACATATATTCCTTATGCGTTACCATGTCATGGATTCCATTCACTTGCTTTTCGCTTTTGCTTCGATTGTTGCATCTGAACATGGATTTTTCTTCTGTACAGCTAGCAAAGAGGAAGCATTTTTCGATTCAAAGGCTTGGTTAGACTCAGACTGTGAAGATGATTTCTACAGTGTCAAGGGTGGTAAGAAAACGCTCTTCCTTTAATAGTTTTCCATTGTTTGAAGTGGTTAACTTATGCGTCCGCTTAAACAAGTGTGGAAGTTCATTTAAGGTTCTGTCACTGGCCAATGAGTTGATGCATGCACAAGGCGGGATTCGAACTCCCGACACTTGCTTAAGAAGATTGCAGAGTCTTGTTAGATGTGCACGTAGCATGGTTGTTTCTTCAATGATCTAACATTTCTTTGTTTCAATTTAGAGTTCACCCCATCGCGTGGCACCACTCCAGTGCACCATTCTTTCGCCACCCCTGTGATGACCAATAGCATTCCTGGTTCTGCTGCCGAGCCATATCCAACAGAAAGGAAAAAGAAACTGTTGGAGCTTTTTCGCGAAAGTATCAGAGAACACAAAGATGGTGGCGAAAACAATGAAGGAGACAAACCAATTATACAGGACTTTCTACTATCTAAATCTGCAAACAGCACTCCATATTTCTCAGAGACTAACTCTGCAGGCAGCGCTGTTAAATCTAAGCAGCGGTGCCTGCCGAGCTTGGTGCCGTGCCGCAGCTTCAGCGAGAGGCGAAGGAAGGGGAGTCCGGGTCCGGCAATCGCTGCTAATGGGAAGGCTTGAGTCCTCCTGTTGCAATCTTTATTAGCAAACATAAATCTTCCGCATCTTGGAAGATGAAGTCAATGTGATATATACGATAAATGTATGTAAAAATCTTTAGTATATGGCTGTAAAAAGCAATGTAGAATTATATTATGAATTTGGAAGGAAAAAAAAAAAAGAGAAAAGAAAACACACATAAAGGAAGAGATTTTTATTTAGTAATCGATCTTATGTGATCAACTTTATGTTTTAGACTAGTGGGATTATTGATATTGATGGGAGTGACTATCAGACCACAAAACTTGGATATTTATTTTGTGAAAGATATTTAATTGGGAACTTAAAAACTCAACCCCTTAGAAAAAGGAAAGAAAAACGATTGGTTTTGTTAGCTGAAGTTGCGCACACGATTTATCCTGGTTCTTAAGATTTCGAAATTAATTTTTTTTTCTTCTTTTAGAGAATTAGAGTAATAATGGCAGATCCAGATAGTGTGACAATCCATTTAAATTACAATTACAGTTTATAAAATTAATTTGTTTACCTATGATGTTGACACTTGACACTCATCCTGGTTCTAGAAGTTAGAATTGGTTAGATGAGTTAACATGACCCCTATTTTTTTTTAAATGATCAACTAAGTTTTCTACTTTGCTATTCTTATTAATAACAAACTTTCGTCATACATTCATTGATATAATAATAATTAAACGTTACTATGGTATGGTAACTGTTATTTGGTATTAACATTTTTTAATTGTAATTAATATGATATCTGAAATTAGTTCATTAGACATTTAGATTTATTTAAATCAAAGTTGGTAGACATCAATCAAGTCACATGAACCAACTTTAGATGCCATATTGATCATAATTCAAGGGTGCCAGCATCAATTAACCATCACAGTACCAGAGTGACATTCACATCAGCACTAAATTAATAGTTGTGAGATGAAAGTTTTTTCCAGGATTAACAAAAGTCACATTTCTTAAAGTAGATAACTTTGGTCATTTTGAAAAACTAAACACAAACACTAGAGCCAACAGCTTTTAATAATTTTAGCCATTATTTAGGTA
Source organism: Arachis hypogaea (assembly GCF_003086295.3). Lineage (NCBI taxonomy): Eukaryota > Viridiplantae > Streptophyta > Magnoliopsida > Fabales > Fabaceae > Arachis > Arachis hypogaea. Next base: position 103,004,524 of record NC_092041.1, on the reverse strand, counting down.
GCACAAATACTAAATTATTTTCAACAAATAAATTTTACTAATTCACAGGTGTAAATTTTAAAAAATGTGAGTACAAATTATATTGACTCATGTTCTATGCCAGTTGACGGTTTAGCCGACGTGTAGCTTTAACTCGGGGCGTGAGATTGCTCAGCACAAGGAATCCTTTTCTCCTTCCACTGGAGTCCAAGCGTCGGGAGGTCCTGCAAAAAACACTCCAATGATCAAGTCAGTGGAGCTGTTTAATAAAAAGGGTTAATACTCAAAATTGTCCCTGAAAGATCACGCGATCTTTATTTTCATCCCCGAATGATTTTTTTAATCAAATTAGTCCTTGAATGATTTTTTTAAATCACATTCGTCCTTCCGTTAACCTCGTGACGGCGCCGTTAGAAATCTGCTGACCTGAAATGTGAGCTGACAATACAAGTAACACCTGGCATGGTGTGTGTGTTGCTGACGAGATATGTTTAGAGTATTGTATCAATTTAGTCCCTAAGTCTCAAATAAATAAACCCTAATTTCCATCCTCCGAAGAACATGATTGCCTTGCTTGAGCGTTGTCGTAGACCTAACTGCTGTTCAGGGAGGAGGAAGTTGATCTCGGCGCCATGATGGGGAGTGGAAGTGGAGGGTCCGGTGGTGGGTTTCCGTCGCACTCACACGGTAGTTATACTTCGAGCTCGTCCATGTGAAGAAGAAGACAAAACCATGAGGAAACCTGTTTCTGCGGTTTAAAAACTTTGATTAAGAAATCTGGGACACCAAAGAATCCATATCGGTTGTTTCGTACTTGTCCAAGATATCGGGTGAGTTTAATTTTGTATGAATGATAGCATCATATTGGCTTTCACTCTTTATGTGGGGTTAACATTTTTGTTCAATGTTTTTAGAAAGGGAGCCATTACAATTTTTTTAAATGGGTCGAAGAAAATGAAAATGTAGCTGTTGCAGAAGGTTCTAGGGGTGTCCCAGAAATCGAAAGAGAACTAGACATTGATTATGAAGATTGGAAGGTTAAATTAGCATGGAAAATATGTAGTTTAGAAGCAGAAGTTAGAGTACATAGAATGTTAATGTGCTTCATATTCACTAGTCTGATGCTAGTCATCTTAGTAGGAGCTTTACTTTGCATGTCATATATGTACAAGTAGGCGTGAGTGAATGTGATATGGTGGTGTGATTTAGGGAGCTTATTTTTTTGTTTCCAGTATCATGGCTAAACTATTGTAATATGAAACTAGAGGTTATAAATGGCAACTTGGATTTTGAGTACACCTGTGAATGAAATATATTTATGCATCACTCACACTATAATATGTAAAGAAGTAAATGGCAAACCAGAGACATAACAAGATAATAAAGTTCCTTAAATTTCTTAATATAAAGTGTTAATATGAAGTTCCCAACATTGCATTTGTCACCACAAAAGGTAGTAAAGTTCCTAAAGGTGATTAATTAGAAACACTTCACACCAAGGTAAAACATGCATCCAAAATAAAGGCCTTACAAAACAGTGAGACTTGATAGTGTTTAACACAAACATATCTTTCCTAATCTATAGCCTAAAACCAAAAAACAAGCATATGCTCCGATGAAGGTCTTCAGATGGCGTTATCTTTCTTCCTTGGCCGCTTGAACCCCGGAGTCGGCACAAAGGTCATGAGACTTGCAAACTTCTTGGTTGTCGCAACATTAGATCCTTTGATTGTTCTAGCAGAAATTGGGATTGTTGCAGTTGTTAGAGAAAGTTGGGGAGAGACAGCTCTTTTTCCTTTTCCCTTAGAAACTTGAAGCTTTGGTGGTTTTTCCCTCATCTTAGCCTGCATGAACTCTTGGCATCACTTCCTGCATGGCTGGGATTAATCCCTACAAAAATAGTTTACATCGACAAGATGTTGCATTGATTCACTCCTCAAATGATATTTCATTAAATCAAATAAGTCCTTAATAGATTTTTCATTAAATCAAATTGGTCCCTTAAAATCTTTTCGGGAATCACATTCATCTTTACCTTCTGCATTTCCGAGCTAAAGGCCCATCCATTTTCCTTGTAGTCACCAAGGTCATTGTGCAGCAGCTCAAGAAACCATTGCTAGTTGTCTCTATTTTCGACATCCACAAATGCATAAGCAATCACGAACACGTGATTGTTGGCATCCTGGCCACAAGCAGTCAGAAGCTGCCCTCCATACAAGCTCTTCAGAAAGGCTCCGTCCAGGCCAATCAATGGTCTACACCTGGCCTTGAATCCTTTCTTACACGCATCGAAACATACATAAAACCTTTAAAACTGTGGAGGACTCTCAGGCATGGGAATGACACCAACTTGGATTGTTGAACCTGGGTTGGTGGTCCACAGTTGGTTAGCATAGTCCTAGATAAGTGCATACTGTTCAACTTCATCTCCTTCCACAACTTTTCGTGCTGCCTTTAAGGCCCTAGTAATACAGGTCCTATTTAGCTTAATGTTGCACTTCCTCACAAACCAGTCATAAACCTCTTTATGCTTCATAGTTGGGTGCTTTCTAAGCTTAGGAATAAGCTTATCCAAGGTCCACTCTTGTGTTGCAGCCCTATTCTTTCTCTTCCTAGCACATGTGTGTTCATCAACTAGTGTCTTAATCTGCCGTACCCCATTTTGCTTGTTACATGAACAATAAACAACCCAAGGACATCCCTCTATTTTGCATACAACCCTGACTCTGACGTTATCATTTTTGGTAAAAATGATATTTCTACCCCATAGTATGGTGTAATCCCTAGTTGCATTCATAAAGTGGTGCTTCGACTTAAAAATCATGCTAACCTCAAGCTTCAGATTTCCAAATTTTGCCTTTTCATTGTATGGTGGATACACAGTAGCCTCTTCTTCATCAGAGTCCAAGACCTTATCCATATCTTTCGAGTGCCAGGAGTCACAGTCAGATTCACCCTCAATTTCAGTTTTCTCTCCCGAGTCTATCAGTCCAAGTACAACAAAGTTCAGTTATCCAATCAACATGTGTGATTAAAAAATAACATGAGTAACATTAGTGGAAATACCAATCATGACTTACCATAATCAGATGGCTCGTCCTCTTCAATATCTTCATAGCTAGAGTCATCGGTGTCAATAATCTTTTCAGCCCTTCTAGAAGAAGTTGGTCTGTGCTTCTCTCTACAATCAGTTTTTCTTATCCCTCTACTTTCAAAGTCATCACTCCAACTGTCAGTGTCACTAAGATCTCCCAAGATTTTAGTGGATTTATACAGACTGTCCTCAGCACTCTCATATGAGTCATGAGAGTCACTATCATCCTGAATTGGGGGTGGCTTAACAGCTCGACCAGACCTTGTGAAATGCTGAGGTTCTTTGTTCTTATTTTGAGCATTTGACTTCTTTGGAGGTTGATGGCTACTACTTGGTTTAATAGCAGTGCTAGGATTTGCTAGTTGGGAGAAACTTTTTGGTTGGAACTTGGCCTGGGGTTTGTGCTTTTGTGTTGGCTGAGAACTACACTTTCTGGTGGGCTGAGAATTGGGCTTGTCAATGGGCTTTTCAGTGGGCTGGGAGGACCTTGTTTTGGACTTCACATAATCCATTTTCTTGAGGTGAGGATTGGGTCCAGCAGAGTTGGGAGTGGTTTTGGCTTTATTCTTGGAAGTGGGATGCAGAGGGTTAGTTGTTGGTGCACGAAATTGTGATCTTAATGGCTCCAACAACTTGGTACGCACAATTGTAATATCACTCTTTTTCACAACCTCGCACAACTAACCAGCAAGTGCACTGGGTCGTCCAAGTAATAAACCTTACGTGAGTAAGGGTCGATCCACGGAGATTGTCGGCTTGAAGCAAGCTATGGTCACCTTGTAAATCTCAGTCAGGCGGATTAAAATGAGTATGGAGTTTTGATAATTAAAAGATAAATAAACATGAAATAAAGATAAAGATACTTATGTAATTCATTGGTGGAAATTTCAGATAAGTGTATGGAGATGCCTCATCCCTTTTGAATCTCTGCTTTCCTACTGCCTTCATCCAATCCTTCATACTCCTTTCTATGGCAAGCTGTATGTTGGACATCACCGTTGTCAATGGCTACTTCCTGCCCTCTTAGTGAAAATAGTCCAAATGCGCTGTCACCACATGGCTAATCATCTGTCGGTTCTCGATCATGTTGGAATAGAATCCAGTGATCTTTTTGCGTCTGTCACTATGTCCAACACTCGCGAGTTTGAAACTCGTCATAGTCATCCCTTCCCAGATCCTACTCGGAATACCACAGACAAGATTTAGACTTTTTGAATCTCAGGAATGGCCGCCAATAATTCTAACTTGTACCACGAAGACTCCGATCTTTCGGAATGGAGGCTAAGAGATATACACTCGATCTAAGGTAGAATGGAAGTGGTTGTCAAGCACGCGTTCATAGGTTGAGAATAGTGATGAGTGTCACGGATCATCACATTCATCATGTTGAAGTGAAAGCGAATATCTTAGAATAAAAATAAGCTTGAATTGAATAAGAAGACAATAGTACTTTGCATTAATACTCAAGGAACAGCAGAGCTCCACACCTTAATCTATGGTGTGTAGAAATTCCACCGTTAAAATTACATAAGTGATCTGGAGGTCCAGGCATGGCCGCATGGCCAGCCTCCCCAAATATGAAAATATAATACCCAGAATGTCGAATACAATAGTAATAGGTCCTATTTATAATGAAACTAGCTACTAGGATTTACAGAAATAGGTAAATGATGTAGAAATCCACTTCCAGGGCCCACTTGGTGTGTGCTTGGGCTGAGAATTGAGCTTTACACGTGTAGAGACTTCTCTTGGAGTTAAATGCCAATTTTTATGCCAGTTTGGGCGTTTAACTCTAACTTGTAACCTGTTTCTGGCGTTTAACTTCAGAATAGGGCAGAGAAGGGGCGTTTGAACGCCAGTTTGTGTCGTCAAAACTCGAGCAAAGTATAGACTATTATATATTGCTGGAAAGCCCTGGATGTCTACTTTCCAACGCAATTGAGAGCGCGCCATTTGGAGTTTTGTAACTCCTGAAAATCCACTTCGAGTGCAAGGAGGTCAGAATCCAACAGCATCAGCAGTCCTTTGTGAGCCTCTGAATAAGATTTTTGATTAGGTCCCTCAATTTCAGCCAGAAAATACTTGAAATCACAGAAAAACACACAAACTCATAGTAAAGTCCAGAAATATAAATTTTTCATAAAAAATAATAAAAATATACTAAAAATTAACTAAATCATACTAAAAACTATGTAAAAATAATGCCAAAAAGCGTATAAATTATCCGCCCATCAGTTGTCAATGGCTGTGATGGCTCTTTGTGGACTAGGATGCAATTTTTGTTGCTTGCATTGCAAGCTGTATGCTGGGTAGCTTCAACAAAGAGGCATTCGTTGGCAGAATTACCTCATCATCCTCACTCATGCATTCCACTATGTGTGGCTCTGAAACTCCATGTTCAAAGAATATATTCATCACATTGTAATTCTTTCTACAAGTCTTACACATTTTAAGCAGATCTTTATCAGTCTCCAACTTCCTCAGCCCACTTTTAATCGACAGCCAAGGAACTTTCCACCAACATATGTCCCCCTCAGCATATCCCAGTTCCTTATAGTATCCTTTAACAAAAAACACATCAAACGTATCCCCATCAACCCCATCAAGACTTCTGTATTATCTGGTTCGTAGATTCTACTTTTTTTTCTTATCATTTTTAAAATTTCCACCATGATGAAATATGAATGTCATCGGAGGAACCTCCATCTAAGACTGGCAATGCCTCCAAACCCTATAAAAATTTAAAACAGAACATAAAAAACACTAAATCATCACCAACACAGCAACTAAACCAGCAACCATTACTCCATTAACACAAACAATAGTTATGATTTTTCTAAGCCACAAAAATAGAGTCTTTCCTCATTTACGCATATAACCGATCATAAACCAAACCCTGGGATGAAACTCTAGACCAGGGACGGAGCTAGATAAAATGTTAGAGGGAGGCTAAAAATATTTACACAATAAAATAAGACTAAAATAAAATTTTAACGGGGGGCTAAACTGAAATTTACATATAATTTATATGTAAAAATTTAAAATTAGGGGGAGTGATTTCCCCCTTTTGGTTCTATGTGGCTCCGCCACTGCTCTAGACCCTATGCACTAACAGATTCTTAACGATGACTCAATCATATAATGTGAAAACTAGGGGTTTACATAGCGTTAGCAATTTTTTTTCACAAGATACAAAAAACTTTACCTCTCACTTCGAGCGCAGAAACAATGTTGTATAGTTGCCTTCAAGTTTTCCACCAAGCTCTAGAACAGACGCACGAATAATGCTCGACGACTACTCTAATGGTTGCGGACGATGGCGCGGTCTTCTTCGTCTTCGTGATGGTTGCTTATGGGTCAAAAAAACAGAGGGTCACGTTGAGAATGAAGAAGAAGTGACGACTTGTTCCACAGACAAAGTGTAAAACGTTACACTCTACTCTCAAAACGGTGGCGTTTCACAACTAAGCCTCTCAAGGTGCCAAACGACGTCGTTTGGTTGGGTGGACTGCCAGGTCACATTCCAGGTCAACAGATTCCTAACGGCGCCGTCACGAGGTTAACGGAAGGACGAACGTAATTTAAAAAAAATTCATTCAGGAAATAATTTGATTAAAAAAATCATTCGGGGATGAAAATGAAAATTGTGTGATCTTTTAGGGACGATTTTAAGTATTAACCCTTAATAAAAATGAAATCTTGTAACGATTCTTATGTTATTAGCCTTTTTTTGTCTTTGCTTTTTGCTCGTATCCTTTTACTTGGGGTGTCTCCTCTTTTATAGATGATCGGATGCATAGTTTTTGTAACGGCTTAAGAGTTTTTTGCTCGTGTTTGTGAAGGTAGTTGGGATCATTAATATCTCAAATGGTTATTCCGAAGATGTTGCGCATGTGTAGTCTCTATCCAAGATATGATCAGGTGCCAGTTAAATCGAGGTTTTACTGGTATAGTCCAACTTAGGAGTGTTCGTAGTACGGTTTGGATTGGTTTTGAGTAAAAAATTCATCCGATTTGAACACTAATTTTACTTGCGGTACGATTTGGATTGGATGATTTTTAAAAAAATAAAATAAAATCTGATCTGATCCAATTTCAAGCGGTTTGGATTGGATTGGATTTGCAATTTTATAAATTTAAAAAATTAAATACATATAACAAGTCTCAATATCAAATTTTAAATAATCAATAATATAACAAGTCTCAACAATATCTTAAAAACCAACGATAATATCACAATAAAAATAAAATTATAAATTAGTTAAAAATAAATAAATAAATCATATTTTGAACATAAAAATATTTATTAAATAATAATAATACATGGATAATATAAAAATATATATCAAATTGAACATGTTATAAGTATAATTATAAATATAATAATAAAATAATAATATTATAGCACATTATCCGATTTGGATTGGATTAAATCGGTTATGAAAAGTCGATCCGAAATCCGATCCGATCCAGCGATTTGCAAAAAATAGAATCCAATCGAATTCGAGTTAGTGCGGTTTTAAGCGGTTTTTAGTTTAAATTGAATTGGATAAGCGGTTTAATTTGGATCAGTTTGGATTTGAACACCCCTAATCCAACTCATATGTGCAAACTCTTGGTAAATATAAGTGCAAATTATATATTTCTTGTATGCAAACACCTACAAATATGGATGTAATTTATTATTGACAAAATATTGACTCAAAATAATAATATTTACTAATCACATAGCATTGCTCAATTAAAAATTGGGATAAGTATGATTTTGGTTCCTAACGTAGGGGCCAAAAATTTATTTCGTCCCTCGCCTTTTTTTGGCAACAAAATGGTCCCTGAGGTTACGATTTGTTTTAAAATCGTCCCTCAGACGATTTTACCCCTGTGGTCGTTAGGTTTAGTTACGACCGTTTTAACGGATATGGGAAACGTTAATTAATATAAATAAATGATAATAGAAGGATTAAATCAAGAAAGTGAATGAATGTGAAGTGCAGGGGAGGAAGGAATAATGATGGGAGCTGCTGTTGAAGGTCGATGGCTAGGGTTCAGGAGACAATGGCGTCCATGGCTTCCCAGAGCTCAAGAGCCTCACATTTTCGTTCAGATGCAAAGGAGTTGCTCTGTGGCCATGGTGAGAGGCCGATTTTGCGAACTTCATCGACGAAGAATAACCCTGGACGAAGATTTTGGGGTTGTGTATACTATGAGGTAAAGTGTTCTTCCTATTTTGCTATTGTGGGTCTGAGAATTTGGGATTTCTTCATATGTTTCTATGGCTCCTATTAGGTTCAGGATGGGTGTGATTTCTTCAGATGGGCAGATCCGGAACCTGGAGCTGTTTAGCAAGAGGTTGAATTTGCAAGAAATAAGAGGAAGATAACAAAATTAAAGGCAAGATTGAAGGAGTTGAATATGAAGCTTTGGGTTGTGGCTGCTCTATGTATTGCTGGGTGGGTGGGATTTTTGTTCTTATTCCTGCAGAATCATTACAACTTGAAGCACCCGAATGGAATGCACTTAGGTTACAGATGATTTGGTAGGGAATGTTATGAGATTTTCTGTGTTGTGTGGGTAGAGTTTGAGGGTATTCTGTGATGTTACAGTGGTTTAGGTTCGTAGCATCTTTGAAACTGTTTGAATTAATGAAGGAAAGTGTTGTTTAATGTTGCCCAAATTGTCACCTTCTTTAATGGTGGAGTTGTGTTATTTTGTAATGTAAAAGTAGTTTATGAGCAAAGTAGAAAAGCATTCAATAGAAGATCTGTAAATTCAGTAATTAGTAATGGAATATTTCATTTGATGACTAGTTAAAACATAGACAAATATTTTGTGTTTGCCTCCATATGCCTAGTACCAAAAAACAGAGAAGCAACACTTCAAGTGTCCTCAGGCACTTAATACCAAAATACAATACTCAAACCAATGTAACTAAGGTAATGTTCTTAATGTAAATAGCCAATACCAAAATTAAAAACACTGCTTGCAAAACATTAACACAAGAGTCACAAAAGATTTCACACTCAAATCCTAAAGATTTTCCCACTGAGATGTGGGCCTAAGTCATCGGACAGGTGACGCAGAAACCAGACCCAAGAGTTCGTAGTCTCCGCCTCCACAATCGCATACGCAATTGGAAGAATCTGGTCATTTGGGTCTCTTCCGACTGCAGCCAAGAGTTGTCCACCTTGGGGTGTTTTCAAGAAGCAACCGTCCAGCCCAATGAACCTTCTGCAGTGTTGAAAACTTTTCTTGCAAGCATCAAAGCATACATACATTCTTTGGAAAACACAATAGTTCATCAGTTCTGCGTTCTGTCTCTCTTGAGCAAAATCTGGTGATCTAATAACCTTCAGAATCACTGTGGAACCTGGGTTTGTTCTTAGGAGTTCATGGCAGTAGTCGTTTATTCGCTTGTACTGCTCTATAAAGGCGCCCTGTATCTGACTCAAAGCCTCCTGTTTTGTCTTAGCTGCCATTGCCTTGGTAACGGTCAGGTTCCATTTTTTGTGAGCCTTTGCAACCAGCTCCTTCACCTTGATCTTTGGGTTGGATTCAATTCTTCTTAAACTGGCTACCCAACCATTTGTTGTGCATAATCCCAACCCGGTGTGTCTGCATGCAGGTATGTTGGAGATTTATGCTTCTTAGTTGCCAAGTGGACTCCTCACCGATCCTGTGTGCATATAACCAAAAGGGGCAGCCTTTCTGACAAACAGCTCGGACCCTCACCAAATCGCACTTCTTGAATTTAATGTTCCTAGCTGTGTTGACTGCATAGGCCGACACTGTGTCCTTGAACTCCTGCCGAGATTCATACAATGTGCCCACCTTCTATTGGTACTTTCCCATGTCCTTTTGTATCTTATGCACTGGAAACATCTGCCCCCCTCTCAGCATGATCCTCCCCATCATCAGCACCCATCCCTACTCCTACAATTATATGGTCCTGCTCCAATTCATCACTGTCAACTGCATCCTCATCATCCAAATCACTTGTACCAACCTTTTTGCCCTTCTCCACATTACAGTCCTTCAGCACAACATTATCTTCACCGAATCCACTTTCATAGTCGTACACCTCATCACTGTCAATGAAGTGGATGTCTTCCACACCATTTTCCTTTTCATTAGATGGAAAGTATGTTGGGTCATTATTGTCTTCGCCACTGCTAACATCATCACTATCCACCTCTTAGCCTAATTCCACTCCACCATCCTTATTCTCGCATTCTTGTTGACCAGCAACCCTAGCTCCATTACTGTTATCTACGTTGCCTTCGAACACCATTAAATCCATACCACCACCTAAGGGTTTCTCATTCTGGCCACCTACCGTTTCTCCCCCCACGTCCAGAAAACCCACCTCCGAAATCCCTCGGCATCCTCAACCTTATGCACCACAAACAGATCAACAAAGCCTCTCCTCCCTGCTATGGTACACATTTCAATTGCCTCTGTGTCACCTCCCAACAGCTTCAAGTGACGCTCATAATCATCCTCAGTTGGGTCTTTGTACCATAACGCGAAAATGTTAGATTTCAGGTATCCAAGCTGTCTTAGTTCCTCGTATGCCTCAAACACACTCCACCGATCGCCGTCAATGTCCTCCACAACTGTAGATTGACCCTTCAAGTACTTGAGCACACCATTTTCATATCCAAATAACCCACCATGGTGCACCCGCATGTTGAAGAGCGCCATCTCCTTCCCGAAAAACCCTATTAATCAACACAGGGAGTTAGTCAACCAACTATGAACAACAACTACAATTAGTTCAAACCCTAGCCTTCCACACACCTTCGCACAATACACATTAAGAAACGAGAAATTACATTCACATAATAACGCTTACCTCGCCAAGGGATTTTTGTTGGAACGAAGCCAAGTTAACAACCCAGGAAGTTTTCCGGCAACCTCTCTCAAGCTACCAACGCCGGACGTCGCAGGAAGGCCTTCCAAGGGTTTCGCACAATCGTTTCACACAAACATTTCACTCTGGAGTTCTATTCTCAGACAAAGCGTTGCTTGGGAAAGGAAAATTGATCTCGCGGGAAGTAATACCAACCATCAAGGGCATTTTCGTATTAAAAATTTATTTTTGGGGACAAAGGACGATTTTAAAACAAACTGGAACCTCAAGAACCTTTTTGTTGCGAAAAAAGGCGAGGGACGAAATAAATTTTTGGCCCCTACGTTAGGGACCAAAATCATACTTATCCCGTTAAAAATTATATTAACTCATCTGTTCAATTTCAGAAACAAAAATGGGCATTACCTCAATATAATATTAATGTACAAATTCGAATCATTTTTTAAGGATGTTATGTACCAAACTTCCTCTATGTCCATGTACCAAACTTCCTCTATGTCCATGTTGTATATACTAGATATTAGTTATCAAAATCCTTAAATTTGTCCAGACTTTTAGATCATGTGTTGCCAACTTGCCATAACACTCTCTTTAGCTCCTTTAGTTGATTCATCATTCTCTCCCATTCTTTCACATATCACATATGTTGCTTTAGCTATAGAGAAAATCAGGACCACTGTTCTACCTCCAAAACTCCAAAAGCCTTCTTACAATTGGCAGCATTGGCATACAAAATTTACAACGGCACCATACAAGTCAAATATGTGAAATGGCTAGAAATATTTATCAACTGTAGGGTTCATTTGGCCTTCAGCAAAATCTTAAATACCTGGGAAATAACTGTACTAACAATTTACAACAGATAAAGCAGCAACTTCCTGAATCTACAAGTTCATTAAGTTAAATAACAAAATATAAACTGTAAACCAGTTTGCATACTCTCTACTTTTAAGATTAAAAAAACAAGAAGGAATTAAGGAATTTCACTGAATGGGAAAGATGAGAGCATAACCTAAATGAACAAGAACAAGTCATTGATATGAAAGGAGTAGTAGGCACATGAAAAGCTTTGACCTGGATTTGAGCTGCTACTTTAACTGCATTTTCCAAATTATCTACTTACCCTATTCCACTCATTCACATGCCAAATCTTCACACTGCTAGTTAAGATTTCCATTACCACTTTGGATCTAGAACCTCACATTCTGATCAGCGAACCATAATTGCAGTACTTGCCTTTTCCCTTCTCAGTCATGATCTAACACCAAAACTACCTTCTTTTAGCATCAATGTAAGCTTCTATGAAGTATTGTTGTTGCTTGCCGTTAAAAAGTAGCAAGACATTAACCAAGCAAAGAAAACGAGCAAGGATATTTTCACAACATAGGTAGCTCAGTTGTGTTTTACTTTCCATTTGCTTGATAGTGATAAAATTTGATATTATCACTCAGTGTGAACTGATAGGATTTGGGTGGTCTCTGGTACTTGTATGCCGGTGACTGGCAGCAATATATACATCAAGAGTATGGACAGAGGCTTTAGGCAATTAAGTTCCAGTATTCTCATTTCAATATTCCATACTAGTATCTCAATCTCTGCGAAACCCTACTCATTTGATTCAAATGCGACATTATGTTCGCAAACCTCAGCAATCATTGGAGAAACCATATTTGAAAACCTGCAGAGTGCCAACTTGAGAAAATTTAGTTACATGTTCATTTTCTACAAAAAATATCGAATTTAAATGGAAAACCTAGTAACATTACAACACTGCTTAACATTGCTTATTTTTACAACACCTAGACTAAGAAACTAGTTGTATATAGCTAGATCACTAGAACAACAAGGCAATCCAACTGGATTACAAATTTCAATACAATGTTATACATTGTTATCAAATACCTTCTTTTTATCGTATATCTGAATCAAACTGGAAAAAAAGTGCAATCAGACTGCAGAAATACTCGTGCATTTACATTTTCTTCATAAGGTCCTCAATTTTCTCGGAGGCTTCATACATATTTTTCTGTTTGACTTCTTCCAATAGCAAACGACAAGTTTTCAATCTAGGCATTACATCTTGATCAATCATGTCCTCAAATAAAGAGTATGCCCACTTGTATCTATCTGCTCTACAGAGCCCATGAATCAGAAGTGTATAGGTAGAGATATCAAGACCAAGATGATGTTTGTTGACCATGTCATTCAATATATCCTTCAACCAACTATCTATTTTTCCCGTTTTAAAGCATAATTTGATCATTGGGTGGTAAGTTTGAAGATCAGGCTTACAGAGGCCCGCATCTTGCATCTCCCGCAATGTATCAAAAGCCCTATTCTCTTGTGCATAATGACAGAACATAGAAATCATTGAATTATAGGTGGATGTATTTGGGACAACACCATCATTAGGCATCGTCACCTTGAATACAAACATAGCATCATCTACTTTGCCTGCTCTCCCTAATGTGTAAATGAATGAATTGTAGAATAAGGTATCAGGTTTGCATCCAACAGACCTCATTCTCTCAACTACTTGCAAAGCTTCCTCAAATTTTTCTGCCTTCGCCAATGCAGACATGATGGTAGTATAAGTAATCACATTTGGGGAGCAACCATGTGCTTGCATTTCATCAAGCAGCTCGTAGACCCTGTCAAAATTCTGTTCTTGGCAATAGCATTGGATGATGGTTGAGTAACTTATAACACAAGGGTGACAACCATGTCCTTTCATCTCTTGGATTGTCCACTGTGCCTCATCCACACGACGGACTTTGCACCAGCCATGTATAAATATGTTAAACGTATAAGCATTTGGAGCAATGTGCTGCTTTAGCTCCAAGAAAATTTCACGAGCTTGTTCAACAAATTCCTCTTTGCATAGCGTATCAAGCAATAAGTTCATGGATTCGGTGTTCTTCTCCAACCCAAGAGATTCTAAGCTATCAAATATCCTTACTGCATCTTCCCACTGTCCTGCACCAACAAACCTCCTCATCACCTTAGCTATAGTATTCAGAGTAACAAGACCCACCTCATGCATTTCTTCCAAGAAATCTCTCAACTTTTCCATTTGCTTCATTTTCCCTAATATGTCTATCATCATATCATACGATTCCGGCGAGTGTCTAAAGCCTGATCGCAAACCTGCCCATTTGAATATCCCCAATGCAGACCTCCAATCGTCTTTAAATCGATGGAGTAACCTTTGAATAAGGTTCTGAGATAGATGTATACCATCACAAGCTGGATCATTGAAAAGAGACCGGAGAATTTCTCGGTCGCTATTCCCTTTGCTAGCTTTTGCAATGAGAATGTCAGCATATTTAGTAAGCTCTAGACATTGTTCTTCATGCCAAAACTCTCTAGCTCCTACACAGTGAGAAGATACTAACTGTGAAGAGAAACTTCTAGATACCAGAACCTTACAACATAGGCTAGCGGAATCGCTGGCAACAGAACGATATATTGAGTGCATAGGGGTGATTTACAAGTGAACTCAAAACAGCCACAGTAACAAAAAGGGACTGAGGAACAAAACCCTGCTAGACAAGTAAGCATAAAGAAAATTAGGTTTTCCATCAAGCAACGAATAATGAGAGCTAATATCTTACATCAAAATTAGAGAGCTCGAAGAGACAACGACCGATCAACCTTCGCGATGGCAATGCCACCGGATCAACGCGTCCTTCGTGCGACGGCGCCGAGAAGAGGAGCGATGAGAACTAAGAAGAGTTCGGCGATGCGATGAGAAGAGTGCGACGGCACCCACGCTTTGCCCTAGCTGGCGGCGACAGCACCCTGTACCGGAGGAGAAGAGTTCGGCGATGAGGGACGGTGATGTTGGCTGGCTGGGCTTAGGGTTAGGTTTCAGAGTGTGAGAGAAAGGGGCTGGGATGTTTCTTCGTTCTTCTCCTCTGATTGCAAAACGGCGTCGTTTCACCGATGCACTGAACATCTGAACCAAAAACCATGAAAAAACCCGGCCGGTTCCGGTGATTTACCGATTAACCGCCGACTCATCCGATTCTCTAATCAATTTTTTGTAAGGCAGTTTTATATCTTAACCGAATTGGTTAAGTGATTTATTCTAATTAAATAAATACAATAATTAATTGAAATAAATAATTATAAAAGTTATTATCGAAATTTGCTTCTCAACTTTATCTTATTTACTAGCAGAAGCCCCGTGCATACGCGCGGGTAATAGTAATGTTTGGATGGTGTAACTGCTTTGTTTAAAATATTGGATTGAATACTAATATTGTATGTAATATATATAATGGTCTTTTGACCGATTTTAACATAGAGTAATAAGACATAATATAAATAAGATGTGAAATTAATAAGACATAATATAAATAAGATGTGAAATTAAAGAAAACATAGATAAAAAAAAGAGCCGTTGAATGTTTTAGTTGTGTTGTACTATCTACTATGTACTTCCTTTAATTAAAAATGTAAGGTTCCAAAATTAGTGTAAACAATAAAGGAAACACAATAAACAAAAGAAATATAAAAGATAAGAAGATGATAGAATTGACACCGTCATTTAGATCTATGCTCTAATGAAAAATTGGAGGAAAATATGAGTAACTATGAATATCCACTGCTTTGTTAAGTAATATTTTTCTATTTTTGCATCAAGTTGAAATATAAATGCATAGAAAGATTATAATTTAATAGAAATTTGAAATATTTGGAAGCAATCCAACCAAGGCAGCATAAAATGAAAAAAATCATGTTAATAGGATTTGAGAAGAGTTTAATATACTAAATAGTGCTCCTTTAATTTTAAACTAATTAATAATTTAAGTATAGTTTACATAATTAGCTAGCGTGCATAAGAAAAGAGTAATACATTTAAAGAAGCCATAATAATAAAGGTGGCTAATTCAAAATTAATAGATTATGTTGTTATTGGAAATTTTTTTTCTAAAATAGAAAGCATAAAATACCTTTTTTATATTTGTATCATGAAATCTTGAGCAATTGCTAATTTGCAGGAAATTAAAATAATTAAATAGAATTATAACAGAAAAAATATATAAAACAAAAAATAGTCTTATTAAATTAAAAAGGAAAGAAAAAGTTTTAGTTGCTTTTATGTCAAATTATCAATTATTATTGTTTTTGGAATAAGATTTTGGCCATTAGATTAAAAATACTTTTATGACCTCAAACAAATACACTATCAAAAAAAAAAGATACAAAATAAAAATGATAAAAAGAAATCATAACTCCTAATAAAAAAAATATATATCCATTTACAATTTTTCTGTATAGAAGACTCATCTTTTGATTGTTTTTTTTTTATATATTATTCTCTGATGTCATCTACTACAACAGATAAACAATTTGACTTTAAAAGAATATTTTTTTAGACTTTCTCCAGAATTTTGGCTTTTGAGAAAATGTTTTTTTCACAAATGTTTTTGTCTTTTCTGTATTTATTAATATATATTTCCATAAAAATAAATATATAACTATCCTTTTATTCTACTATATCCTTCTTTGCTTTTAGAAAACTTAAATTTATGCATCTATTCTATAAGTTGCCAATAATTTTCGCTGTAATATATTGAACATAAAACAAAGACAATACACACAATTTTGTAATAACTTTTATATCCAATGTTAGCCAGAATAAATGAAAAAAATCAATAAAAAAATAACTAACAAAATTTGAAACCGTATAATTTTTTTTTAAAAATAAGCCATCAAACAAAGATAGATAATTTAAGTATAATCTTATTTATAACAACATAACCTTTTGTTAAGTATATAAAACTCAGAGTGTTAAATAATGTAGTGTTAAATCATGTAATGGCATTTAAAATTTAGCTTTAATTTAGTGAGACATTCAACTTAGCAATACAATGATACAATCTTGTGTATATACTACTGGATGTACATCAAAATTTATTCTTATTTCCAAGCATAGCCTGAAGTGTTTGCTCAAACAAAGATTAAGTCTATTCAAGATTATTAATATTTAATGTGGCTTAATAGCAACCATGATGACTGATAACTACCCATGCTTTCTCTTCTACTCCAGCTCCTCCCGCTATTATTAAATGTAATCTGGGACATCTACTCCAGCTCCAAGATGTTCATGAAACACATGCAATAGTTTTGCAAAAGTACCAACGCAAGTTGGCACAGATGGATGAGGGTCTGTATCCCTTAACCATCTCTCCCGAGTTCAATACTCACTGGAGGATGGGAATGGAGCTTGCTTGTTTGGGAGGGTCGCCCACTTTGCCTCTGCAGTACAGTTCTGCAAAAGTAAAAAAGCCAAATAAAAATCTTTAGTTTAAAAGGGATAATTTTATTTTGAATCAATACAATTATTATGAACTCTTAATGATTCTTCTTCACACAAACAAAAGCATACTACATAAGTGCATACGAAAAATACTATCTCCTTAACACTTTTGAGTACTTATTGTTAAGAGTTGACATATATATACACACTAAATCAATGAGATTTTTCTTTTCTCAAATATCATTCGCCAAGAAAAGTAGTGATTCTAGTGACTACTAAGCTATTGTGAGTCTAATTCAATGCACAATGTTCCTCTGTGATAACAACATAAAAAATGAGGAATAACCTTGGAATGTGGAAAGCACAAAAACAACGTAAATAATATAATTTAATGAGGGATATCATTGGAATTTGGAAAGCACAAAAGCAACATAAATAATGCATTAATTTTCATTAACAAAAAATGTAAAGACTTTCCTCTAGAATAATTGAGATGATTCCCGATGTTACCCTTTTCTAAATAAACAATAAATGATTATTCTCATGTTAACAAAAAATTGAAAGAGATCATGTATATTCTGATCCAAAGTAACTATTTAACTTTTAATAAATATGTAGCAACACCACATATTCGACCATCAACATTAATGAAATATCTTGAGGAGTTGAAACAATTAGTGCACCTACTATACATTCGGCCATTAAAATTAATAAAAACAGAAAAAGATAAAAAGGGCCATCTGAAGACTGAAAGATAACTTAAAAACACTAAAGCACAGCATGTATAGCAAAGTATAAAGCTTTTCAAAAAGAACTACACTCAATCTAAGGAATGAGAAAGAAAGTCAATAAAATTTTAAGAAAACAATTTTTAGTCAAAATAAGAAAAAAAGTAACAGAATTCGGCAAATTAAATGATACTCTTTGCTCTTATTTTAGTCATCTACATCTCTTTCTCTCTCTGAAATTGACATAAAAACTATTCCACATTAAATAATGAACACAAAAGAATCATTTACGCAAGTTAGGCAATCATATTGGCATTTCAACCCAGATAAAGGATATGCAAACATGTGTATCTAACCTGAGTTGGGCAGTTGTATTACACTGATATTATCATGTTCTTTAAAGACCATAAATAAGAAGATCTTGAAGCTTGTACGTACTGATCATAATATTTAAGAATTAAGATCTCAGAGTTTATTAGGTGAAACCGAAAGGGTATCCATGATCTGCAGGAGAACAAATTTTGACCAAATGAAGAACAAATTGAAAAGATAAAAAACTGAACTGGATTATTCATAGCATTACTATACCCTCCCTATTCATTGCGGGTTGGTTATTTGTCAGCACGGGTTTAGCTTACGATGTTTTTGGAAGCCCTCGGCCAAACGAGTATTTTACGGAGAACCGACAAGGAATTCCATTAATAACTGGCCGTTTTGATCCTTTGGACCAACTTGATGAATTTAGTAGATCTTTTTAGGAGGCTCCAATGACCATAGATAGGACCTATCCAATTTTTACAGTACGATGGTTGGCTGTTCACGGACTAGCTTTTAATTAGTTGTAAAACACAAACACAGAACCTTGAAAAAATTATCTCTTACAGAATTATTTTTTGCATTACTTCATGATCTTCATTACTCCAAAATTATCTCTTATAGAATTTCCAAAAACAAATCCTTTTTATTCAAACCAATTCGAGCTAATAAATTAAAAACTCAAAACATCTTTTGAGAAAATTTATATTGGCATATGTAAAGTGTTAGTGATGAGAGCATTCACATACCAAATGAAGAATTTCTAACAATGTGATGGTGGGAGCAAATCCGAAACACTGTTATGTTAGTCTTGGAATCAATTAGTTAAAATGAAATGAATATAACATACAAATGCTTATTCTTTCTTTATATGTTATAGAATAAGGGCTGCTGACTACAGGAATCAAACCCAAATAAATAGAAATATCAAGAGTACCAAAGACGATACAAAAAAGTAAAATAAAATTTAATCAAAATCCAAAAATGAAATGATAGAATAATACCTCTATCTGCTAGGGTACTTTGGGGAGCTTTGATATGATTCATTTTCAAATGCATCTGACTGGATAGAGTAAGCTGAGTTTACAGGAGGAACTGACGGAAACTCATTCTGATGATGCTTTCAGGGAGTGACTTCAAACCACAAAAGCTTGTTTGTGTGCTCCCCTCATTTGTCGCGTCATTCCACCATTGCCGACATCGAGATCTCCTAATCTTCTCCTCTTCAAGTGTAGCACACCATTCTGCCACTACGCTCTTCCAGAAAAGGGGATCTTGATGGAAACCTGAAGCTTATATCACCAAATAAAAGAAAAGAAAATCAAACAAAATCATCGACAATGTGAGAAAATCTATTAACACTAGTTTCTTGGCCTTCTCATACAGTATAAACTTTGTTAATATTTTACTCAAGACGCTGCATTTCAATGAAAAAAAATATTTAATGGCAGAGAAGAAAAAAAACACAGCTCGATTCGTCAATCATGAATATTCTTTCCTAAAAAAATTGAAGAAAACGATACACAAAGAAACATGCAATTAAAATCATCATTCAGCTCAAGCTCGAGGTTTCTCAACCAAATGCATCTCAACGCAGAAAAAGCAACAGGAATAGCAATTCAATGCAGTGAAAGTGAGAGAGAGTGTGCGACGACAAAAACCTTCCAAAGACACCTTCAGAATTCTTGTTGAAAGAGAGTTTGTCTGTACTGTATCAAATAACTCTCTAAAATCAGCATTAATCCATGTAATGATTAAAATCTTATACCATGTCAGATCACCATACAATGCTTCTGCAAATTGTGCCTGGCTATGATGTCTTTGAAACTGCCATAATATAAAGCAATTCATTATTGATTACTATCTCTGTATATTTTCTTTGACTGTAAGAAATTATGAAAGAAAAATGATGCCTACAATCATATAAAAAATTATGACTTTAGTAGCAAATATATTCTAAAGCAAAAATGGTAAATTGATGAGTGAAAAAAAAATCATGTTTATTTTTGTAAGAAATGTATATTTTCTTCACATCTTAATTTGCCTTCTTATCTTACAAAGATTTTGAGAGTAAAAAGAAAACAAATAAACAAATAAGCAATAAATATAGATCACAAACTAAAAACAAATCCAAATCAAGCATGGGAAAAGGTCAACAATAGTGAAGGATAACAGGATCATACTCACAGATCATCTCAATCCAAAAATCACAAAAACATATTTACATCAAAATAAATAAGTTTGCAACAAAAACTTAATCCCACAAAAGCCACTAAAATTTGAAATGAAAAATTTCCAACTTAATGGGTAGAAGGAAAGAATATACGGTACAGTTAAAACACCATGTTTTATTTTCAAACTTATTGGGTCAAGCAAAACCAATTAGAATTCTAAAAGCTGCATTTCACAAAATCTATTTCTCCTCTATTTGTAGTAAAAAATGAGGGATAATGGAATGTGGAAAGCACAAAAACAACGTAAATAATATAATCTAATGAGGGATATCCTTGGAAAGACGTTCCTCTATAATAATTGAGATGATTCCTTTCTAAATAAACAATAGATGATTATTCTCATGTTAACAAAATAGATAATGTATTTACCTCTTGGACAACACCACCATGAAACTTTTGTTTGAAGGCACTAAAGACTTTTGACGCTAACGGAGCAGATGTAATCATAATAGGCTGGATTTTAAGCCTGCTAAGATCAAATTTCAAAATCAAGAAGTTTCAAATTCTATAGTTTACAAAAATTAAAAATGAAAAAAAAAAACCATGCATTATACAGTAGCCAAAAACTTGTTTAACAAAAAATGGAATTGCATAATTCAACTTAAAACAATTACCTTATCATAGTTTGTTGTATCTTGGCAAGAAGAGGTTCACAGTACTCTTTCAATAAGCTTCCCATATATGAGGCTGTCATCAACAACCAACACATGAAATTATCTACATAGATGATAGAGTACTATGGATATTTCCATTTTCTTATTCTTCTTCGTTTTTCATATAATTGAGTCCTCAAAATATGTGTATAAAAGACAAAAAAAAATTACAAAATAAAGGATAATTTAGTAATAGTTTTGAAAAGTTAACAACCACCCTGATCAACAATCAAAAGATTTATTAAAACTGCACTCATAAGAAACTAAAACTTGACATTAAGTAATGAAAGAAAACAATATATTAGATAAGTTCTCTATTATCTATGCAATCTAATAATTCAATGGGGGCATGTAAATAGATGCACTTTCAAATGCAGATCAAGAAAAGGTCTATTCAACTATTATGGCATCACATAATGAGTTTGAATGATTTCTAATGAACATTAATAAAAACATAATAACACACCATGCCTTCTTCTGTATTAAGCCTGCAACCTAGGTTGTTTGAATGTTAAAATTTGTATATGCTATATAAAATTAATTAAGCATATGCTATAGCTAATTGGTACAAACCTCAATTGTAGCATTTGGAAGAAATTCAGAGCTGTTGTCAGGCTCAAAATTCATGCCTTCCCCTGGCAGCTTTGACAGGATAGTATAATAGTTATCGAAAGAACCTATAATTTTATAATACCTTGAAAAAAAGAACAAAAATTAATGCCTGTGAAGTTGCAACCGAATAAAACAATAGAAGCTGGAATTTATTTTATGTAGACAAATTAATCAAAACAAACTACAAAATCAACAAATCCCATGTTGTAAAGACATGCTACCTATACATGTAACATCTCTGGGAGGGCATTCAACTTGACACTAATGTAAGAATTCAATATGGATGCAAAAATATGGTGGTTGTTTAAAGAAATTAAACCTTAGCGAGCTTCTCAAAGGTGTTGTTGGTGCGGGGGGAGTCTAGTCGCTTCGTCGGCATATCCGCGACGGCCATAAACCAGGACGATCATCCCTGTGGAGTACCCGCGAACGGATCCAGCCTCGGTTTCTGGTGTTCCGGTGCTGGAACGCTTGCCGAAACCATCACACGTTCCTCTGGCGGTTCCTTTGCTTGCATCTCGAACCCTAACGACATTTTTTGTAATTTTATTAAAAAGAAAAAAGGAAAAAAATTTCTACTTTTAAAAAAGAAAAAATGACCTATGCAAATAATATGGATGGGATATGGATCTCAGAGCTCTCCATTCTCTTGATCGGTGTCCTGAAATTGTTGTCAACTGCTCCTTCTTCGTTGATGGCAGCAACACCCTAAACCCTGCCACTGTTCTTTCTACCTGAAGCTGTATCAATAGCCACCATTACCTCTAACTTATTGTTTTTCATCTCTGCTACTCGTCGGAAACAGATTCGGAGCCCATGCCGTGTCTTCTTTGTTCTTTGCCAGACGCTCTCGTAACTGCAGCACTGACCAGCCGTCTCTCGTGACTTGGAACACAATTTCCGGATGCTGAGATGAAGATAAAAATGAAGAGGACGATCAGAGAAGAGAGAAAAAGAGAAAGAGCGTCGAAGGAAAGAGAGTGATTCTGATTTTTGTGGGTAAAGGAGAGAGAAAGCCAGAAATAGTGTGCTCAAAATTTGAAAAAGAAATGAAATTTGAAAATTTTTGAAGAATTGCGCCCAAAATTTGCCATGGATCCCGCTCAAATTATTCCAGTATGCTCAATTACCCTTCCATTGCGTGAAGAACTATTGTGCAAAACCAATCACAAAGCAGCATTTGAACTCAAAAGAGTGATTTGGGGATTGCTGAAGCCACCACTGCCTTCGATCCAGTAGATAAATAGGGACCTTGAAACAGATCACAACATTGCAGGAGAGAGAGTTTGAGAGATAAGTAGTTTCCTCAACTTTTCAGCTTCAAATAGGTTAAAAGAAAGATAAAAAAGGACAGATGTTGTAAATAACGATGTATATGTAGGGCAGGAATGTAATTACATTAAAAACACGTGTTCCACCAAGGAAGCTTGTGGATGTAATTTTACTATTTTGCTAGCCATCTTTATAATTATAAATTGATACTTACACATATTTTATTTATACGGTAAACGAGATATGTGTTAAACCAATGTATTTACAATATAAACGAGATATAGTAAAATAAATTTTCAACTACTATAAAAGAATGTGCAACTCTTTACATTCTCCACATACATTTCATACTTTCTTCTCTCCTGTTTTTCTTACAAAATTAGGCAAAAATGTCCAGTAATAGTGGATATGTGGTTGTTTGTGTATACCCCAATTGTCGTAGGAGAAACAGTGACAATGGGATGATATTTGAGGGGGAGAATTCATTACTATTGTGCACTCAGAGCGTAAGTTTGTTGTCCGAATTGAAAAGTTTGACATTGAGCAACCTTGGTAGCACAGGGAGAAAAGAGATCGGAAGAGTGAGGTATAGGTTGCTAGCACCGTTGGGTAATGGAGTTTTCCGATTTCGACTCTAGGAAGACGAGCAAGTGTGACTCATGTTCGACATCCATGGGAGAATCATGGTGGAATAAGTGATGGAGCTTTCCGTCGAGGTTGGTGATGTTGGTGGTGGTGCTTCTGTACACTCGAAATTTGTGTAGGATAACCTACCGCTCACACCACCACTGATTCATGTTGTTAGTCCAGTGGAAGACATCGAGGTGGGTGAGGAAGACTCCGATGAAGAGTACGTTGCGGATAACAACGATAGTGATTCTTTTGAAGATGATGATGAGAAGGAGTTTATACCGGAGACGCCGGCCGAGACTGCGGTGCGCTAGGTTTTGCCTCTCTTCACCCGATTTCACCACTATCAGATGTACCAAGTCACTGTCATGCATTGGATTTGGACGCCATCCATGAGAAATTTTCTATTTCGAACACCGGAAAAGATGATTACAACCTAGACGGTGGGTTAGAGTTTCAGGTCGACCACAGAATCAAATGCCGAGATGCAGTAATGTTGGGTGTGAAGAACTACAGTATTCGCAGAAGTGATGAGTACCGAATGATCGAATCGGACGAATTAAAGTACCATGTGCATTGAATGGATGTCCATGGAATCTTCGTGTTTTCCTTCTGTTGATGTCCTGATCACGTGCATCTGTGCGAACCATTTTCGTATTACTCAATAATATGGCCAAAAAGGAATAAAAGAGATGAAAAAATGGTCGAAAGATTTGAACTGGAGCCCAAAACCTCGCTGTAAACGACATCTATATATAGCCGTTTCCTAGCCTTATCTCGTTTACGGTGTAAACGAGATAATATACACGTGTCATGCCGCTCATGCGCACATATCTTATCTCCTTTACAGTAAACTGATCTCGTTTATACTCTAAAAAAAAATTTTGATAATAATTTTGATAATTATTTATTTCAGTAATTAATGTATTTATTTAAATAAAAAATTCGTAAATAATGATTTGTCATCCCACTTTTTTTTAGTTAATATTCTTAGGATGATAACCACCTCAAGGTGGATAACTCTTCATGTAATAAGGAGAATTTACTTCACTCTTCCTATAAATATCACATCAAACTCAATTATTTATTAATCATAGTTTTCATAAACCTATTTGAATCATTACTAATTTAGGCCATTGAAATTCCTTGTAGGTACACTACCATCTCAAAACCTCCAAATATCACAAAATTCAATTATTTACAATCTCTTTAAGGTACGTCTCAAAACAATTAATTAATTAGATTAATATAATAGAACAAAAATTAAAACAAGCAACATAAGAGAATGTGTGGAATTAATAAATAATTAGTCTAAAAAGGGTTTAGTTATCCCTTTGTCACGTGTAGCACCTCTTCCTTCCTTAATCCTTATTATACTTTCCTATTCATGCACTTGTTCACTTCCCCATTATCATGCCTATTTCCTTTACATCTTTCCTCTTCTAGTCAGGGAGATGTCCTTTGAGTCAAATGGAAATGTGTAAAATTGCATAATGGAGTGGTGGAACATTGATATTTGTGAGATGTACTAATCCTTTTTGTTTCTTGCTCTTCTCTATGTTTTGATAAACTGTAAGCATATATAGTTTAATTGATTTGATTTTGGCGAAACTATTTCGTATCTTGAAATTGAGAAATATTTAAGGTTAGTTAACTTAGATCTTGACTCAATTTTATGTAATATCACAACGTAATTTTCCCTCTTTTAAATGATCGAATTTCTGTGATTTCTAGATGCACTTGGATTTGTTTACCCTGAAAGTATGACCCTTGTTGGACGATACAAGAGGTCCGTGGTTACTAGTGTACTACTGCTTTATGCGGCAAAGTGTTGCTTGCTTTTCTTTCTTTACGTTTACAATTTGGTTTTATATTTTTGTTCGCCATAGAAGAATGATAGGTCGATATGATTTCCTGGAGGTTATCACCCCACCTAGAGAGTGTTGGAGAATCCACGTCAGGGTGATCTTTCAGACAAACCATGTCCCATAATTCCATCAACAAAATGATGGGAAATTCATAAATGCATAGCATGGGTTAAGGTGATTACACAAAACTACATGCAACGTGTGTGTGTAACTTATGAGAAATAAGGAAACGTCATATCTTCCTGATTATTGAGAACTCAGGTCTCAACTCGCAAGCTACCCTAGTACAAAGAATTCAGCAGCACAGATCCAGCTGTAAGTACCTTATCTTCGCAGTTGCCTCTGCAAAAGCAAATATCAGTAGCATTAAAACCCATCAATGCATATGATAGTCCAAAACGTATTTTTCTGCTTGTCATGTTGAATTTTCATCAATGATTTAAAAAATGAATTAGGGAATTAAAAGGTATCTACAGCATTACATGACTTATCATGTAATGAAAATGTACATTGCTAAAGTACAGAGATAACAAACATACCCTTGGGGCATTTTGGACAACTTGCGGTCGCCTATCAGGAACTCTCTCTGGATCCGGTATCAACTCTGGACTATCATGCTTATAGAATGCTTGTAAAGCTCTTCCGATGAATGGGCGAACGATATTCACTTCCATGGCAGACAAATTTTTTATCTACAATAAATGAAGAATTATGTTGTGCATTGCCAGCAAGAAATACAAAGACCTATTATGAGAGAGTCAAGGTCCAAAATAGTCCCTCAGATTGGTTGCGTGCACTAAAATAGTCCTCGAGACCCCAATCACACCAATTTACATTCTTGAGATTAGCAAAAGTGTACCATATTAGTCATTCAGTCCTTTTCCATCAACTAACTCATCACACCATTATAGACTAACGTGGTCACACCATTATTCTTTGTAATTTTTTTTCTTATGAACGAAACTCTACTTTAATGAAAGAAATTATAAAAAAAGAACTTCAATTAGTACAAAATTCTAATGTAATCAACAAGAAGGAACCACTTGATTACATATGATAGGAACACTGGTATTGTAAACAACTATCAGTGAATCAAATTTACCTATTGCAAAAGAAAAAATTAAAAATATTTACCTTAACAGCAATTGTGCGACCATTGAATGCCTCCAGGTCAGTTTCAACCTTATGAAATCGTACATCTCTGATGTCCTCAATTAGAGATCTCACCTGTATAGAAAATAATAAGGTAAAGCATCTGAAAAAAACCCAGGACATATTTCCACAAGAGGACCATTTTTATACTCACCATATATGCATCCGAGATGTCATCATTTGCACTAAAATTTGAAAAGACGTTAGTTAATGTAATAAGAGAAAAATGGTAAACAGAATAATGTCTCTTTTTCTTATGAGAAGAGCAATGTCTCTTAAACTCTGGACTTACTGGTCAAACAGAAGTCTAGAAATTTCTACATAGTGAAATGGCAGTTGCTCTGACATTTCTTGCGAGTTTCGCTCAGCTTCCAAAACTTGAGTCAAGTTCTCTAGTTATAGAAAAAGAAAAAGGAATTGGAATAATATTAGGCCTTGTATATTTGTTAATTTAGCTTCAGTGTAAACCATAAAGCAAGAACCTTCAAACTAGCAATAGATCAAGACGAAAGCAGTACTATTGTACAAAATTTGTATATACACGTGTTAATCAACACACTTGAATTTCTTGGTCTTAAAATACCCCCTTGCTCTCCTAGACCGTCAACTACTGATATTTCAACTTCCCTTTCTATCTCTCTAATGCTCTCTCTTATGCTCTTCTTCACCAACTAACTCAATTGAATCCCTTTCCAAGGCCTATTAATCAAGGTCTAGTCCCCAAAACTTATTGTGTTAAGAACAGAATCTTGACTTTTTCCAATGCAAGTACGTAAGATCGAAATGTAGTTTGTAAAAAAGCAATAGCAGCAACAATAACAACAAAATCTCATTCCATTAGATAGAGTCAACTATATGGATTAAATGATGTCGTTGCGCCCTATCATGTATCATGTCTATAGTGAGACTGTTGTCATGTAGATCTCCTTTGACCACCTCATGTATAAGTCCTTTTAAGTCTTCCTCTACTATTCGTCACCTGTTCATCTTCTATTCGTCATCTGTTCATCTTCCATCTCATCTACCTCTTTAACTGGGTGCTTTATTGATCTTCTTCCCACATATCCAAACCACCTGAGACGAGGTTTTACCATCTTTTCTACAATAAACGTTACTCCAACTTTCTCTCTTATATCTTCATTCTTTATTTTGTCCATATGTGTGTAACCGTTCATCCATCCCAACCTCCTCATCTCTATTGCGCTTAACTTATGTTCATACTCATTCTTTGCCACCCAACACTCTATTTCATATAACATAACCGGTCTAATGGCAGTGCAATAAAATTTTTCTTTAAATTTTAAAGGTACTCTTTTATCGCATATAAAACCAGATGCACGCTACTTTGACCAACCCACTTGTATCCAATGTTTTACATCCTCAATTTCTTTATTATCCTATATCATACATTCAAGATACTTAAAAACATTTTCCTTGCTGTAGAATGGTTTCTCCAATTTTCACTTCTATATTATTATTTTCTTCTGGCCTGCCAATCTTAAATTCCATATATACCATCTTACTGCGGCTTATGCTCAAACCATACCCTTCTAAGCTCTTCTCCACAACTCTAACTTCTGATTTAAATCTTTCATTGTTTCTCCCATAAGTACGATGTCATCGGCAAAAAACATGCATCATGGTACTAGTTCCTGGATATGCTTGGAAAGCACATCCAAAACCAATGTGAAGAGATATAGAGATAGAGATGATCCTTGGTGCAATCTTACACCAATAGAAAATTTCTCTGTCACACCACTTTGAGTTTTCATACTAGTAGTAATCCCTTCGTACATATCCTTAATTGCACAAATTTATACAATCCTTACCCTCTTTTTTTCAAAGACCTTCTATAGAATCTCTCTTGGTATCCTATCATATGTTTTTTTCAAATAAATAAACATCATGTGTAGATTTTTTTTGTTATTCCGATATCTCTAAAAGGGCAAAAAGCAAATTTTTCTAATGTAAATAAAAAAGGAGCTTTCCTACTATTAATCACAATAAAGTTGATTTCAAATTCACTCTTTCATTAACCCTTCTAGTTACATTCTAGAAATGCTCAACAGAAGAGGCATGAATAATGCTCAAATAGTACAAATGACTTGATGTGAAGAGAAGACAACAACAAAAAAACAACGAAGTCTTGTTCCATTAGGTGCGGTCGGCTACATGGATCAAACAACGTTATTGAGTTCATGGATGGTCTTTCTACGTCTTCTTCTGCCTTTCACCCCTTTTCTATCTTCCAACTTATCCACCCTCCTGATTGGGTGCTCTGCCGGTCTTCTTATCAAATGTCCAAACCACATGAGACGCGATTCTACCATCTTTTCCACAATAAGTGCTACTCCAACTCTCTCTCTTATATTTTCGTTCCTTATTCTATCCAATCGCGTATGACCACTCATCTACCTCAACATCTTCATCTCTACCACACTTATGTTCGTACTCCCTTTCGGCCGCCCAACACTCTATACCATAAAGTATAGCCGGTTTGATAGCAGTGCGATAGAATTTACTTTTAAGTTTTAAAGACACTTTTTTGTCACATATAAAACCAGACGCACACCGCCATTTTGACCTACTTGGATCTTATAATTTACATCTTGTTCAATCAATCCATTATCTTGTATGATGCACCCAAGATACTTAAAACTTTTAACTTTTAACTTTTTGTAGGATGTTTTCTCTAATCGTCACTTTTGTATTAGGATTTTTCCTTCGGCAGTCGAATTTACATTCCATATATTTCGTCTTGCTACGGCTTATGCGCTACACTTCTAGAGCTTCTCTCTATAAATCCAACTTCTTATTTAGGTTTTTCCTTAACTCTTCTATAAGGACGATATCATCGGCAAAAAGCATGCACCATGGCACAGGCTCTTGGATATACTCTGTGAGTACTTCCAAAACTAATGTGAAAAAGTATGGATTTAAGAATGATCCCTAGTATAATCCTATACCAATAGAAAATTTCTCTATCACATCACATTGAGTCTTCACACTAGTTATAGCCCCATTATACATGTTTTTAATTGCACGAATATATGTGATCATTACTCTCTTCCTTTCCAAAACCTTTCATAAGATCTCACTTGGTACCCTATCGTACATTTTTTCAAATCAATAAACACCATATGTAAATCTCTTTTATCACTATAATATATCTCCATCATTCTTCTTAACAGGTATGGAGCTTCAGTGGTATTGTGTCTCTTGTCCCAGCCTCCTTTCTATCACATTTTTCCGTAATTTCATGTTATGGCTCATGAACTTAATCCCTCTATAGTTTTCATAACTCTGTATACCCCCTTATTCTTATAGATAGGTACCAAGATGCTCTTTCGCCACTCATCTGACATTTTCATTAACCTTAAAATCTTACTAAAAAAATTGGTTAACCAATTGATGCATTTCTCTCCAAGACCTTTTCAAACTTTAATCGGAATATTATCGAGTCATATTGCCCTGCCATTTTTCATCCGCTTTAGAGCCTCTTTTAACCCGAAATCTCGAACCCTTTGATAGTAATCGAAGTTTTGATTTTTTTGCCCTTAATTAAATAACTCGTAGAAGTAGCTCTTCCACATTTCATTGATCTTCTTATTTTGAGCCAAAACCTCTCCCTCTTTATCTTTTATGCACTTAACCTTATCCAAGTCTTCTATTTTTCTTTCACGGCTCTTTGCGATTCTATATAAATATTTTTCTTCTTCCTTCGTACCTAAAGACTGATAGAAACCCTCATATGTCATTGTTCTTGCTTCACTTACAGCCACTTTTGTCTTTCTTAGCCGCCTTATATTTTTTCCAATTATCTGCATTACGGCACAAAAACCACTCTTTAAAGCACTCCCGTTTTGTCTTTATTTTTTCTTGTACACTCACATTCCACCACCAAGACTCCTTATCTCTTGTTCCTATCCTTCTAGATTCACCAAAACTTTTTTTTACTGTTCTAATAACTTCTGCCATCTCCCTCTACATCTCCTCCGCACTTTCATCCCATTCCCACTTTGCATCTTCTCCTATCCGTCTTAGAAAATTTTTTTGTTCCTTGCCTTTTATCTGCCACCATCTCGTCTTTGGGTTTTTCGTATTATGTCTTTTTCTCAACTTTTGCTCAACTCAAAAATCCATGACGAGCATCATATGTTGTGTTCTTAAACTCTCTCCCGTAATAATTTTACAATTAATGTAAAATTTTTGGTCGACTCTCCTCAACAAGAAAAAGTCGATTTGAGAGCTTGTCATGCCACTCTTATAGGTTATAAGATGTTCATCTCTCTTTTTAAAACATGTATCTGCGATGAGAAGGTCAACGGTTGAGGAAAAGTCCAAAATAGTTTTACCCTCAGTATTGATCACCCTGAAAGCATAGCCTCCGTAAATACTTTCATACCCATTCACTTCTCTCCCAACAATACCATTTAAATCTCCTAAGAAAAACTTATCTCCCGAAGACATGTCTTGGACTAAACTCTCTAGATCCTCCCAAAACCTTATCTTGTATTGCTCGTCCGAACCTACTTGCGGTGCATAGGTGCTAATCACATGAAAAATACCTCCTTCCACCACAAGTTTGATAGAGATGATCCGATCACCCATCCTCTTGCCATCCACTACGTCCTTCCACTACTTATCCACGATAATACCTATCCCATTCCTATTATTCACCTTTCCTGTATATCAAAGTTTGAACCCAGAGGTATCCAACTTCCTAGCTTTCGCGCCGACCCATTTTGTTTCTTGTAGACACATGATGTTAATCTTCCTCTTGTATCCACTACCTCCATAGATTTTCCTGTTACAGTGTCCATGTTCCATGTCCCAAATCTCAACCTTCTATCGGTCCAACCTTTACCTTTACCTTTTTCTTTGTGAACTAGTTTTACCCTCGTCCGTTCACGAAAACGCGAGAACCCTTGCTCATTTAATACTACACCCGGGTACCGATGCAGTGACTCTTGCTCATTTAACATTATAAGCGAGGCATACAGCGGGTTGCTTCCGGGAAACGACCTAGTTTTAGCACAATAACGTCTTTTGATCCACGTCATGAAGATTTGACTCAGTTTTTATGTTGGTTGTCGAAAGCATAACACAACCCTCCTCCTTTATCCGGGCTTGAAATCGGCTATGTTCCACAGATGTAGCATAGGTGGATTCAACATAACTTCAAGAGAACTTATTAAATTCCTAATTCAATTCCATAGAAATAGAGTAACCAAATTATCTATGATCACTAAACCTATACCAAATTAAGGGAATGTGTCAATGGCCATTTGATCTCTGTTCCTAATTAGTACCTGTCAATGCCTCTAACTTAATCAAGTACCTAAAATGGTATGTATCTAATGGTGCTTATAAGATTTGACTTGATTCACAAACACTTTGTA
The DNA here is from genome assembly GCF_003086295.3 of Arachis hypogaea. NCBI lineage: Eukaryota > Viridiplantae > Streptophyta > Magnoliopsida > Fabales > Fabaceae > Arachis > Arachis hypogaea. The sequence goes on along the minus strand of NC_092041.1, from coordinate 102,972,447 downwards.
ATATGGTGCTCATAAACTTTAGCTTAATTCCGCTATACCCCAAAATGGTATTTAAGAAAAACTTGCACCCAATGTCCACCGTGCAAAATAAGAGAGAATATTGCTAGAAGTTCAAAAATATTAGTTCAAACACATCCTTTAAATTTCCTTCATTTATTCTATCTTTTTGGTTTCTCAATTATAGGTTGTAAAAGAAAAAATAATACATATGGGCTTGTCAGGTCTGAAACATTGCGACCACTAAGATTGAAAGAAAATAAAATGGATAGAGATGTGAAAAGAGAAGCTCACCAACACACATCCATTGAGGAGGGCAAATGGAGCACTTGCCCCTCTTTTTTAATGCAACAGCCAGCCAAAGCGGTACTTGGGCAACAATCTGTGGGATAAATGGGCCAAAATCTCCCTGCCATTGTTATGAAAAACTAAGTAAATAACAATGCCCTGTGTGTAAAAGGAATTAGTGTTGAGACATTCCATTTATTGGTTATTGCTTACAGAGATGAAATTAAGAGGACCCATCTTGAGATTGGGCACAATGTCCACAATCTCATCCTCAGCAATGAACTCAAGCTGCATGATGACCAAACCATAACATATTAATAATCTGTGATTCTGTCAACAATGTCAAAGAATGTAGCGGAGCAAAGGACCAAAAAATTTTAAAATACCTCCTCTGCTGAAAACAGTGAAAGCTCAGGATCTGATTGCCCAGCCATCTCTTCTCTCCGTACTCAAGGTGCAACGAGATATACTTTGCTATGATGCACAGACACTAGTACAAAAGGAAATTTTCAGAAACTTGCTGTAATACAAAATAAAGTTCTATCTACTCATTGAAATTAAAGAATAAATAAAAAGAATTTCTGATCAAGTAAAAAAAATCAAAAACAAATGGCACAAATTTCAGCACACAAAGAACACTTAGAAACAACAGAAATCAGAACAATAAAATAATAGTTTTGGGCTCTTTGCAGAAAAGAGAGAAAGAGGGCAAAGCAAGGTTGTTGGTTGGAGAGGTCACTTTGACTGAAGTTGCTGTTTTTGTGTTGCTAGCCAGTGGTGGAACAGTCAAATAGATATGAGTGACTGTGAGAGGAGAAGAGATGTGTGGACTGAGCGAAAAAATGAAAAAGAAAGCATGGGTACAAGAGTTTCTAGAAAATAGCCTCGGAGAGAATGAAAACCAAAATTAACAAAAAAAAAAAAAGGAAAGAAAACAAAAGAGTTTTAAGTCGCTAATAATGCTTAAAAAAACTTTTCTTTATCAAACCCTTCTTTTTCAAAGGACTTTGACCCTTGTGTGAGGTCAACATCATTTCTTAAGACCTCCTTTTTCGTTCATTTTTTATGCAGAAAAATAGCAGTAAACGAACTTATAAGACAGGCAAGATGAATGAAGTGTGTGGGAGCAATTCTTTTGAGAATTACAACAACCAGGTCCCATAACTTGATTTTGCTAATGGATATCAATGCCATATAATACAAATTACCTGAACCAGAAGAATAAACACTAGCAACAAACAGTTTAACCTGTATAAGAAGGTAGAAAGGCTACCCACATCCTGATGCAATGTTATTCCCATCAAATAATGAAAACTGAAATTAAAAAACAGAGGGGACATAGCAGACTGAGACTTGAAAAGTAACTTGAGATGACGTTGACAGAAATTTAATCATGTAAAACACAAGAACAAATCATATAGGCATCAACTTGCCACAATGGTAAAAGGAACTGAGAATGCAATAGCATGATTTACTTTTTCTTGGATTTAGATAGATAAAGAACACAATGTGTGAGGATGGATACTATGGCAATCCTTTTAACAAATGACACTAAGAGAACTAAAAAAAAATGGTGAAGAAAGCAAGACTAATTAACTGTAAATGGCCTAGTAAGTTCAGGGTGAGTGATATAAGCAGCAAGTGTGACTATTGATCCACCTGATTACTACTTTTGATGATAGACTAAAGCAAGGCAATGACCAAAATCAACTTAAATTTAAGATAGAAGGATATTTAACCTATTAGGGAATGATTACTTAGTCTAAGATCACTACAACTTGCTAATTAGCCTAAAGATCCTAAAGCAACTAATTAATTAAGTAAACTAACTGATACAATATCCAAAATTGCCACCGATAATGTATGTACATGGAATTATCTGCTAACAAATATTCCTTCATGACCAAATCTGCCTGGTTCTGAAGATTTGAATTTCATAATTTGGGAGAAATCAACAGTGCAACCCCTTATATGAGAAGTCCCTCAAAGATTGTGATTTCAACCTTCTTTCCAGTCATCTATTATACGAACAAATAGAATGAAAACACCACTATAAGAATTAATAGCCACACAGGAAGGCCAACATATACTGTCTTTGGAAAGGAGTCACGATTTAAGGATAACAGTTTTCACATAAGTTCCATGAATTATGGGAAAGGGACTTGGAAAGTGAAGTGTATGCCTATTGTGTGACTATGAGGAAAAGACAACAGTTAATTAATTACACTTTTCCTTTGAATCAAGCAACAGTATACACAGAAGAAAAACAAGAGGTACGTGTAATTTAAAGAAAAGGCCTGATCAGAGAAAAGGACACAACCGAAACACAATAACAATACCAAAAAGTGTGCCATTCTGTCTCATTAGAAGCAAACTTATCTCGAATCAACTCTAAGAGGGTAAGAGCTTCCCATGGGAAACCCTGTACCAATCCAAGGCACCAAGAATACTATTGGCACAAAAAATGCATTGCCATAGCACTTTTTCCTGCTTAGTCTAGCCAAAGCTAAAATCAATCAATCAAAACCAAAACAAGAAATGCTTCAAGTATTGTGTACAAATACCTAAGTTTCATCCCAAAACCCAAGCATTCAATTCCAATTTCAACAATGTAGCTGTCTGCCAATATGAAACATAACCAACTACAATATCACAAGTCCTCCAATCAAATCCAACAAAAAATGAAGGAAAATCAAATTCACATCACCAGGCAGCAGGCAATGAATTTCTACTAATGATGTTTTAAAAAAGAAATATTGGTGATAAAAAGTATCTTCAATTAATACCAATCCCAAACATTTACCATTCTGAATATCTACTGCCGTCAGTAACAACCAACGTTAATTAATATCAAGTGAAGAATCAAAATAAAAAACAAAACAAAACAAATTTAAAAAAAAAAAAACTGAAATTAACCAAAATGCAAGTCAAATAAGAACCACAAAATGATTCTAATGTGAAAATATCCACATCAAAGAATTCACCAACTAGGTGATGTATGGCATCCCAATTCACAATTCATTTGCATACCAGCACGCTATAAGTGTTGTAGTGTACTTTCCAAAACATATTTTACATGTGCTGTACACGTACCCGTTCCCATAACTATGCATCAAACCACCATCCCCACAATTATTTAAATCATCCTAGATTTGAGCCCTTGCACATTAAAGTATTTTCAAACACCTGTAAAGAAAAAGTTTCGGCTTTGTGAAAACCTATCAGTAACTCAGTGTTGGAATCAGGTAGATTATAAGCCAAATTATTATCCGCAGATACCTTGTTATCCCAGGTGCTTCTTGATTAACACTATCGTCCATACTTAGGGAAAAAAATTATAGTGAAAGACTTAAAGTTAAAGACGAGAAAAAATCTAATAACAAGAATAATTAAATTAACACAATAAAAGCAATATAGAAAAGAAAATAATAAAAGCCAGCAAGAAGATCAATTAACACAGCAACAATTTAAATGATTAACAACTTAACAAATTAACTAATTATTAACAAATTAAGCCCATGGCAAGCAATAAGTGAATAACAAAGCATCGATCAGCAAGAACAACTAGGCAGCAGCAATAAGCAATAAGTTAATAACAACAATCCATAGCAAAGAAAATAATAATAACACCTAATACAACAGCAATTAAGTGATTAACAACTTAACAAATAGCAAGAACAACCCAGCAACGAACAACACGGCAACCAGCAGCAAGAACTAGCAAGACAATAGCATAATAAAAAACTAATAAAAACACAGCAACCACAACACAGAAACCAAGCAACCACCACAACACAGCAGCCATCAACAGAAAGTGAAAAAACATAGGAAGGATCCAAGAGAGTACTACACCTACCAGAATCTGAGGCACCAACCACGATGCTGGAACGCGACGGCCGGAACTCGAAGGCACGGCTGGAGGCGACGGCTGCAACTGGACGGCACAGCTGGAGGTGAGCACTGAGCACGACGTGAAGGTGACCGTGATGGCAGAGCTCGGCGGAATGGAAGTGAAATCGCGGCGACACGACTTCAAGCTCAGGGATAGGATGAATGGCGGAACGGAGGGCTGGAAGAGGAGAACCGCAGAAGTGAGGTGGCTCGCTGGGAGAAGATGGGGACGGCGGCGGATGGAGAAGAGGTGGACGGTGACGGGGAGTGGGAGCACCGGGAGGAGATTCTGGTTCTAAGAAAAAACTGGAGGGAAATTGGGGATTTTTTTTAAATAAATATTAAAATTACTAAAATATGTAATTTTTTTTATTTTTTTACCATTTTTCGTTTTTAATTTTATTGAGATATCAGATATGCTCCCAATTCGAGTTAATACTCAAAATGATTCTTGAAATTTGATCTCGATTTAATTTAACCTTTGAATTGTCAATTAATTCAAATTGTATCCTAAAATTTTAAGATGGGGCTCAAGTTGGTCCCTTCCGTCTATTTCCGTCATCGAAGAGCTGACGTGGCACGTGTAGTTAACACCTGGCAAAATTTCGTATGCATCAATTTAGCCCTCAATAATTTGAAAATAAAAAAATCTAGCAATCCCATTTCTCCCAAATCATTGTCGTTACTGGTGAATTGGGAGCAGGAGCAAGCTTCAAGTGGCTCTAGCAGCTAAGTCTAAGGCTCTTCACAATCTCACCTCAGTCTCTCAACTCTCTCGTCTCACACTCACACACTCCGGTCACAACAGCCAACACACTCACACACTAACTGCCACACACAAGCTAGTAATTTCGTAGCTGGCGTCTCATCGTGGCTTTTGGTCCCTATTTTTGGCCTCCTATCATGTCCTCTAGATCTGCCTCTTTTTGTGCCTCTTTATTCCATTAGTCTTCGCCATCCTTTGCATTGGTCTCTGAGTCATCGTCGCCGTCACAGTTGTGGGTCAGCATCTACCTCTACTATGGCTCTGCGTATTCTGGTTCTTCTTCGCTGTCGCGGTGCTCGGGTTGGCTGTCTGCCTCCACTCCTCTTCTAAATCTTTCGTTGCTCGTGCTAAAAAACTTTGGGTGACCCTAATCTGCATAGTGCTAGGTAAACAAGTGTGAAAAACTTTCAACTTGGCCTACAGCAACACCATGTGCGCACAGCATCGACGAGAGGAGGAATAAGAAGAAGAATGGTCAATTGAGGGAAATGAAACGTGGGAACAGTGAACTGGGATTTTGTTTAACCCTTCTAGTGTCATACGGTGTCGTTTTGTTTTGTATTATTTTAGGTGTGAATAAGAAAAACGGTGTCATTTGGTTGTTGCTAATGCTAGGTGTCAACTACACATGTCACGTCAGTTTTTTTTGTGACGGAAATAGATAAAAGGGCCAACTTGAGCCACGTCTTAAAATTTCAGGGTACAATTTGGGTCAATTAGTAATTTGAGGGCTAAATTAAGTCGGAGGGTCAAATTTCAGGGGTTATTTTGAGTATTAACTCTCCCAACCCATATGTCAATGAGATAAGGTTAAATGACGCCTATAAAAGCAACTCGTTGACATATGAGTTGGGACCACTCATGACCCACACTTCTCTCCTTTCCCTCCATTCCCTCCATCCTTAGGCCAGTTTCTTGATATTTTCTGAGTTCCTGGACCGGTATGGCTTGTAACCTTAATATAAATAGGCTGGACGCGACTTGGCACATTACGGGAGCCATCGACTTTAAGGCTGGTGCTATCTTTTGTGTTTTAGATTAATAATCAATTGTGTTTTAATTAGTGAATAGACAACATAGATGGAATCATATTTAGGTAACACAGAGTATGTTAGTTGACAAATATAGATTAAAACATTTATAAGTAGTTAACTTAATTTATAGTGAACTTTTTATTTATAGGGAATGCTTGTTGACAACTTAGTTAGAAGAAGTTAAGTTTATTCATAGTGAAAATTTGAGAAGTATGTTAGTTGGCAAATAGAAATAATAAGTGCTATTTATTCTGATGTTTATCTGATGATGATTATCTGAGTTGCATATGATATTTTTTAGAATAGATCTTAATATGCTAGAGAAGTTAGTTTGAATTTTTGTATCTGTAACTTTTTTACCTTTAAACAGAGGCCTCGCCTTTTATTGCCTAGGCGGGTTAGTCACACACTTGCACCTCCGGATGCCATCCTCCTTTACCTGAGGGAAGCCGAGTTTGGCGATACGGTGAAACTTAAGGACTTTGTCTTTGACAACTCTCTTATTACTGCATTTGTGGAGCGGTGGCATCTGGAGACCCACACTTTTCACCTACCATGTGGTGAGTGCACTATTATCCTGCAAAATGTTGCGTAACCCAAAACAGATGGAGACCGACACTTTTCACCTTGTCACGGAGTTTTCTCATGCATCACATCCAAGTCCAATGTGTGGTAGTGGCTTAGCACAGATGATAACTTTGGGATTGGCTTGGGAGGTGGCAACAGGTATCGACGTGATACCCTAACGGAAGTCTCTGGTACGAACTCATCTTTGTCATCATCCTCAGATGAACCACTTCTATTGCTATCGGTAACGTAGTCATCGTCCAATTCCTCACCCTCCACCTCCATGTCATGCACTGGACTCGCATAGTGCAACGGACGTGGTGTGAGAGGAGGGTCATCCGGTACGAAGTCCGAGGTACCACTACCGCCCCTACCAACGCCACAAACTTCTGCTGAAAGCTCCATCACTTGTTCAACTATAATTCACCCATGCACATCAAACATAAGGCGCACGTGCTTGTCGCCATCGAGCCAAAACAGACGAAATCAAAACACCCCATTTTCCATCGGTCTTAGCATCCTATACCCAACTCGGCCAACCTCTTTTGTCTCTGCACGACCGACGTGAGACAATATCATACTTTTTAGCTCCGACAACTAATCTGTTCTTCTACTTCGGAAGAGCGCCGGACTCTCGATCTCAAATATCACCCCGCTATCATTGTTTTTCATCCGACAGTTGGGATAAACCATCACAACAAAAAAAATCATTACTACTAGACATTTTTTTCAAATCTCTAAGAAGAAAAAGAGAGGAGAAGGAAGATTTGATGTTTTTGTGAAGAATACTAACGGTTTGTTGGTCCTTTTATAGAAGTTATATTTTTATCCTATTATATTTCATTTACTATGTCAACGATGTATTTTTAATCTTATCTCGTTTATAGTTACACTATAAATAAGATAAGTATGGTCATATTTCGTTTACACCGTAAACGAGATAAAGCACGTATCACAATGCGTTTATAAATGTAATCAGTAGTGCTACGTTACCAACTTGGTATCTGCCAAGATCTGCCAACTTGAGTTGGGCTGTACATGAAGCCCATCCACTAAATAAAGACACATCTAAATTAACCATAGTTTAATCTTAATTTACCACTTTAACCTAAATTACCATAGCCCCAAATTGACTGACGGTGGACTGTGTCTCCCAACCTTCCTTATCCGCATCCACGGCCAAGTAAGTTCCTTTGTTGCCGTCTCCGTCGGTCTCCGCCGTCAAGGGAAAGTCAATTTCGGCGGACCGCTAGACCATCACGTCTAGGCTATGGTCCGGTATTCGCTGCGAAGAGGTTTGGTCTGTTACGTGTCCTAATCAGAGGAGCCTTGAAGACGCATCTGGGTGTCTGCCCTTGTACAAGGTGCAACAACCCAGCGCTTCTCTCCTCAGGCAGCGGCACAATTTGTAGGCCTGTGTGGGTTCGATAGTAATACCGTGGCTTTCTTTAGTCGCTACTGCCACCAAGAGCAACTCGTTCACTGGCAGAAGAGCCCGAAAAGAAGCGTGTCTTCCATAGGGCACCACGGCGACACTACGAGGTTAGTGGGTATTTGAGATTTAAATTAGGTGCTTGTATAGGTGTGTAAATCTGAGTATTACATTTTTTGAATTGAGAAGGATTAAACATGTGTCTGTGTCTCTTGGCTGTGAACGAACTTAGGTGTTGGTGTATTGAAGTGTTTTTTTGGTGATCTTGTTACTATACAAAAGAGGTTGCTTATACTGTGTTGTATGAGTTCTTTGATAAAAATAGAGTGATCAGTTATTCAATTTTTTTTGTCGTGGTTATTTGTAGCTTATTCCATATGTCTATGTTGTGTTATTTGTAGACAGAAAAATATTGATTAATGTAGTGTCGCTGTGGTCACCCTCGTTGACGAAGTTGTTGTCGTTGTCAATTATTTAGTACCTTTTCATCAGTTTTGAGATTTTAAATTGTTGCTGGCACTTTATTGATATAAGTTAATCACGATGAAAGCATGTTATAATATAATTTATTAAGAGTAACATATTTTAGTAATATGAATTATTCAGATGTGTCTTTATTAAAAATTGAGATTATTTTGTGGATCTGCTTGCCATTTTGATGTGTGTATTTTCGTTCTCAAGTTGGTAATGCTATTTTAAAATTAGGCTATATAATTGATGTACTCGCTGTTTGTGTTTGAAAGTGAAATGAGATCCAATTATTTTATTTTAAATGGTTTGCGTTTCCTGATCCACTAAGTTACAGTGGTGCAAATTGTTTATGTGATTGGTGTGGTCTGTTTTAACATGTTGCTCTTATGGAAGAAAAAGTGTATATAACCTTTTTGTTTCAAAATTGATGTTGTATTTTTTGGGTCTATAATTTTTCGTTTGAGAGTATAAGAAATTAACCTCAAATGTGTCTTGTTTATTTTTCCTTTTTTTTTTCACCCTAATTTGCTTAATGTGACTTTTTCATAGTGACTTAATCTGTCTTGTGGTGACTTTTCTTGTGATATACATAGCAATAAATTCAGTTGAGAATGACAATGTATTTTGTGCAATGCATTGAGATCCATGACTTTTTTATTAGATATTTGCGGTTTTAGGAATGGTTAAATGAGCTTTATATTAGCAAATTAAATTTGTATTTTTTGGCTCTATAATTTTAATTTGGGAGTACACCAACTAATCATTGCATGTGTCTTGTTCATTTTAGACCATTCACTGATTTTTTTTTAGTTTAATTTGCTTAATGTGTGTTGTTCATGATAGGTTAATGTATCTATTGGAAAATTTTCCAGTGATACATGGAGCCATATATTTAAGTTGAGATTGAGTGTATATTTTAAGCATACATAGTCTTTCTTGTTTATTTTTAGCATTACTCTTTTTTTTTAACTTAATTTGCTTAATGTGACTTTTTCATAGTGACTTAATGTGTCCTGTAGTGAGTTTTTTTGTGATATACATAGTAATAAATTCAGTTGAGAATGACAATATATTTTGAGCAATGCATTGAGATCCATGAGTTTTTTATTAGATATTTGCAGTTTTAGGAATGGTTAAATGAGCTTTATACTAGCAAATTGAATTTGTATTTTTTGGCACTATAATTTTAATTTGGGAGTACACCAACTTATCATTGCATGTGTCTTGTTCATTTTAGATCATCCACTCATTTTTTTTCTCAGTTTAATTTGCTTAATGTGTGTTGTTCATGATAGGTTAATGTATCTGTTGGAGAATTTTCCTGTGATACTTGGAGCCATATATTTAAGTTGAGAATGAGTGTATGTTTTAAGCATACATAGTCTTTCTTTTTTATTTTTAGCAATACTCTGTGTTTTTTTTCTCAACGTAATTTGTTTAATGTGACTTTTTCATATTGATCTGAATGTGTCTTGTAGTGAGTTTTCTTGTGATACACATAGGAATAAATTTAGTTGAGAATGACAATATATTGTGAGCAATGCATTCAGATCCATGTGTTTTTTATTAGATATTTACGGTTTTAGGAATTGTTAAATGAGCTTTATATTAGCAAATTGAATTTGTATTTTTTTGGCTCTATAATTTTTATTTGGTAGGACACCAACTTATCGTTGCATGCGTCTTGTTCATTTTAGTATCATTCACTCCTAATTTTTTTCTCAGTTTAATTTGCTTAATGTGTGTTGTGCATGGTAGGTTAATCTGTCTTCTGGAAAATTTTTCTGTGATACATGGAGTCACATATTTAAGTTGAGAATGAGTGTATATTTTAAGCATAAGTTTTCTTTTTTGTTTATCTTTAGCAATACTCTGTATTTTTTTTTTCAACTTAATTTGCTTAATGTGACTTTTTCCTATTGAATGAATGTGTCTTGTAGTGAGTTTTCTTGTGATACACATAGCAATAAAAAAATTTTCCTTACTGAAATTGGGCATATGATTATACAATTACGTTGACAAGATGTTGTAATTTTTTTTTTTACGAAATCCGTTGTGATCAACAAGTGTTTCTGTACATCTTTAGTTTCTTCATGATTCACTGTGCAACAAGAGCAATGGCCCACAATGATTTTACAATGGTTGAGGCTTCTTTTAACACGTAGCTGATTTTTATAAATATTTCTAGGGGTTTTTTTTAGCAAAATAAGAGTATAATTCGTGTGTATAATAATTTACCGTAGAGAGTGTTCGTACTTTATCTCAGATGTGTCTTGTACATTAGAATAGTGTACTATGATTATGAGTAGGTTAAATAAATGCTTTTCTCATTATTAATTTCTGTAATGTTACAGTAGTTGACTTTGGATAACACAAGAGAAGATTATAATTGGAATCAATCTCTCCTATTTACGCAAAGACCAACTTATATACATGGGGAAGCCGGTAATAACTCATACACAATTTTCTGTTCTTGTTATAGTTCATATAAATTTTTTGTATTCTGACAGTTCCGTCGTATATTTTCTAGAAATTACTAGAGACAAGATGCTCACCATGTTATATCGCCGACTTGTTCAAAGAACTGGAAACCAATGAGGATCAAGCAAAGCTTGATGAGATTGAAGAAATTGGTTTTGGTTTCCTGAAGCTTGTTCCGAAGTGGCAAGTGAGGCAAGGCATAATGGTGATGTTGGCCAAAGCCTATAACACTGAAACGAGCACCCTCAAGCTAGAAAATGGGAACATCCGCATTGTGCCGGAGCTCTTTCAGCGTCTTTTTGGTATCCCTCCCGGGGGTGAGTATACCTTTACTTATTACATACCACTGAATTGGTTAGTGTTGTTTCGGTCTTCATGTTCATTGCTAGTATCTACGTATGACTGTATCCATCTTGCCCTATCTTTTACATATCCATGGTGCAGTTGATAACTTTCCACCGTTCGACAGTAGCAATGCTGCTCATGTGTCAATTAAAACAAGGTATCATCGATTGAAAACTGTGCAGCTGAGGCATTTTGTCAGGCATTGTCCAATGGATACCGAAGATGACAGGATGGAGTTCAGGAGACACTTCATTCTACTGGTGCTGAAGATGTTTTTATGCCCGACCGTGCAACATGTAATCTCCCCGTGGCACATCGACACAGTCCTTGATGTATCTGATCCGGCGAGATATCGTTGGCCATTGCATATTTTTAATTCTCTAGAACAGGCAATTAAGAAGTACCAACATAAAAAGAACAAATCCTGTGAGGGCTGCATGCTTGGGTTGCTGGTAATGCTGTTAATTTAAAATTCAATGTAATGTGAGTAAGATGTGCATCCCTGAAGCTGACATCTTCTTTCAATATCTACAGGTGTTGTACTTTCAGAAGCTAAAGCACGGTGAACTCGAGGGTTGTCAAGAACCTGAGCCGTGGCTTTCCGCATGGACTGCCAAGGAACTTAGCGCTATGGCAGAAACTATTCAACCGGAGGTAATCAATTTGTTTCTTATGTGTAAAAAAAGTCAACTTTTAACTCATAGCTCGATTTATGATGCGGTTGACTGCAAAATGGATTTTTTTGAGTGAATGAATATCATGGCTTTGCAATTTATTATTAAGCAATAGAAGATGTCGCTAACGGTTGTGTCATTTATTATGTCCATATTTGATAAATGCTCCGTTAGATGTATGTGTCTTCTTACTAGTTAATGGGCAACAATAGGATTGCGGTGAACCTGGCCAGAATGAAGATGATGGCAAGGAGGATGCTGCTATAGAGGAAACTAGTGACCCAAGCCCTGAACAAGTAGACGTGGACCATAGAAAAGTGAGTTAGGATTAACATATGCTTAGTATTTTTTTTCGTGGTTAATCGTAGATCGTGTAAACTGTCAGGCCTATGTTTACCTTTAATTTATGTTGGAGTTGTGTTGTTGATGTGATTTAAGGAATCTTCTCGCCTGGATGGAGTTAGAGAGGTTTCCAATGACTCGGATACACATGCAGTTGCGTCGGACGGTGATGACGATGACGACGAGCCAATTGCAAAGAGATTGCGCCGGAGATCTGTATCAAGGATGACACCTCAATCATCTATGAGGGTTGAGCATGCAGGCATGATTGATAATACAAAGGAAAAAGGGGACCATAAGGTGAGCAAGTTGTTCCTTGTTAGTATTTGTTACTTGCAGCTATGCAGTTTGGAACATCTGCAATGGTTAAAGTTAATGTTAAACTAGTTATTGGTTGTGCCATTATTTAATAAAACTTAGTGTAATGCTCTGTCATTTAGCATTGGGTTCTGTGTATACTATGAAACCACTTTGAGGAGTTTGTGAAAAACTAGTTTGATATTGTGGTTTCAGAGATCCACCCTGAAGGGGGGATTTAGAAGGGCATCATTGCGCACAACCCATCAAACAGGGACTTCAGAAGATGATGATGAAGATGACCAGCCCATTGGCATCAAAATCCGCATCAAGACTCTTCCAAGTGGTCACCTCAGCGCGGTATGGTAGAAGGGAAAATCATCACAAGCATGCAGTCACAATCAACTAATCAACCAAATGTGACAGTTGCTCCTGAACCAAAAACACCATCAACAGAATTGGTTGAGTTTTTAGGGGTTGAGGAATATTCTTCTGAATTCTTTGACAGGCAAGTTATTACTACGTAACATTGTTTTTGGTAGTAGTATAAAATGTTTTTTGTTTAAATAGCCTCCCAAACAATTCCTATGGTTGACCACTGCAGTTTTTTTAAATTCCAAACAGGCATCCTACCATCTTATCTCAACGGGATCCGGAGTGCGAAATGATTTGGGCAAATATAGAAAAAGGCGTTTACCCATCGAGACCCGTTAGCATAGACCCGATCCAGGCAATCATTCCTAGAGGTTCTCCCTACCGCACTCCAAGTCCATAACGCCCCTCTTTCTCTCTTGGTCTGACGCAACTCTTTAAATCACCTTCACCATCTCCTCCCCGACCTATTCATCCATTACTTCGGGGTCGGAAAATAACCGAGCGGGAAGAACAAAGAATCAGAGGATGGGATGTGAACACTTCTCTTGATAGGCACGAAACTTTGGCGTCATATGAGGGTAGACCACTCCTAGTGCTATCAAGGGAGGATGTGTGCACACTGAGACCACGTGCATGGCTAAATAACAAGGTATGTAACGAAAAATCATGTTTCTGTAGTTTGTTTGTTGCTCACGTGTTGTCGACATTGATTAGTTTACAAATCGGTTATGTAGGTTGTACACTGGATGTGTTGCGCATTCAATGATTCAGGTCTCAAAAGATTCACGCGTGACTTTTATTGTGTGTGTCCGGGGATTCTGGTAAGAAAACGTCAATATTAATCATTTATTTACAATACAGTTTATGTATTTTTGATAATTCGTACTTGTACAGGAAATGGTTTTGGTCCCAAAGAATCTGGAAAACTATCATGATGGACCGAATCCAACGTATGTCGGATTGGGTCAAAACTTTGGGGCTGATACTAGTTGTTTCGACAAGGAAATCGCTGCAAACAGAAATTGGGTACGTATGTTTGCAGTGCAATAACTCACTATACTCGTAGCACTATCACAAAAGATATTTGTTTTTCTTTGTAAATGCAAGTAATATACCTAGTTACAATGGTTGGTTGTGCAGTGGTTTTTCCCTGTATGTATCACCCGTCACTGGTGGGTGTATGCATTTGATGTATCCGGCAAAAGGCTGTTTGTACTAGATAGCATATACAGTAAACCTGATACAGCACGGAGCAGGCTAGATTCATATGCGGTACATCACCAGCCCATCCCTATTAAGCTCTATTTAACCATTCTTCTAGTATTCCGTTTAAGTTTAGTTGTTTGTGTCTTAGGCGAGGATCATTGAAGACATTGCACAGGTGGCCATCCCAACTTATAGGCCCACACAAAAAGGACTGCCTTGCACTTGTGCCTCTGTGCCAATTCAGCCAAATGGGTGACTCTTCTCTCCAAGATTTCGCAATGTATTAATTGTTTAGTTACATTAGGTTGTTCCACTAACAAAATTGCATTTTTTCCATTCGCTTAGATTTGACTGTGGTGTGTATACAATAAAATACATGGAGTTCTGGACCGAAGACAAGAAACTAAATGACTGGAAATATGTGAGCTCACTAACCTATATACGTTATTACTATATTTCGTATTCACATGTCAATGTCTGTACCGATAAGCATTTCTTTTACGTTGATTTTTTATATGCAGGACGTGGTCAAGTTGTACAGGCTAGAAATAATATTGGACATCATCCTATGTCACAAGAATATATCCATTGGAGTTGCCTTAAATGCACTTGACAGTCGTGCTCAACCTCCTGTGCGCCGCAACCAACCAAGGAATAAACGTATGGAGGTTAGTACTCCATTCACAGCTCCTGATACAAAGAGCATACTTCGGCGGGTTGGAGGAAAGCCAAAGAAAAAGTCCACCAAAAGGATCTAACATATGGGAAGATGAAGGCTCCAGATAACTCCTTGTTTACATATGGAGGGAATATCCTCACATCCTATGCTATATTTTGTTGGGATTAGACAAATTACTTTCGCTACACAATGGGACTATTTATTTTGGATTGTTAGGTTGTTTATAGGTAGTTGCACCATAGACCTTGACAAACTTTGTTGGTTAATTCAACGATAATGCATTTCATGTTTATATGGATTTTGTCTTTTGCACCTTGGTTTGGGATAATTTTGTGCACAGGCTCGATAACTAATGCATTCTTTAAGTGTAATTGTTGTCAATGGATACACCTGTTGAGGTTCCTACATGTCTTTGGATGTCTCTACTTATCTTAGTCATGCATTGTTACTCACATTTTGCACACAGGTGACTGAAAACATAACTCTATTCTGGTGGAGGTGTAAATTCTAATTTATGTGTCTGTTTTAGCCGTAAATGACTTGTTGCTAGTGGCTAGATATGGATGAGTCTTTTTCAAGAAGTGTACTCTAGCAGTCACTTTTTACGAGGTGTATTTATAGGGATGTGTCTTTTTCCAAGAAGTGTCTTTAGAGGTGAGTTTCTATGATATGTATTCGTAGGGATGTGTCTTCTACGTGATGTGTCTTTTACGAATGTGTCTTCATATGGATGTGTCTTGTTCCAGGAAGTGTCTTCTAGATGTAACTTTCTAGGAAATCTCTCCATAGGGATGTGTCTTCTATGATATGTGACTTTTACGAGATGTGTCTTTAGTTTATTATGCTAGATCTGTCTTCTGTGGTTATGACTTTTTATTAGGTATATTCATCTGGATGTGTCTTCCACGAGATGTGTCTTACGTGTTTGTTAATCAATATCAAATAACCTTCAATGCTTAGCAAATTTTAACGTTAACAAACTCATCAGGAGTTAACAATATTAATCAATGAACATAAACTCAATAAATAATGATATATCATTGTTAACAATGTTTATTTATTTAACAAACTGAATAAAATGGCTATGATTAGAGTAAAAAAGTTACTCTTAATAAAGGGATATCTCCATACAAATCTATAATAAAAAAATTTTTAAGTAGGCTGAAATGAGTTTAACAACGACAAGAACCCGCCATGTTCCTGTGATCCATTCGCTCTCCTAGCAGAACAATACACTACATCTTGATTCAATGCTTGATGAACATCCTAAAGAAAACAAACATGCATAGACAAAGAGTGAATAACACTAATAACTTTATCCATTTAGTCAAGTTATCAAGTGGTTTGAAACTATGGAAAAAGGAAACGCATACCAGCGGTGGATTCTTCTTCTTTCTTCGCATAGAGTTCTTGATTGAGGCGTCGAGTTCAGATCCAAGCCTCTTCATTCTTGGCCAACCCTTCGTTGAAACCTTTGAAGGACCTTGGATGTCAGATTCACCAAGATGGGGGTCTCCCTGTGTGACCGTGATGTTTTGTGAAGTTGGAACACGCCTAGACACCAAGTTCGCACGACAATCAAGCAACTTTGATCTTAACTAATCAAGACCCAAATGTAACATGGCCGCTTCCTCTTCACATGTAACAAAATCTTGTGCTACATTGTAGAAGTGTGAACACAGTCGCCTAAATAAGTTGTGGCTTTCGTCCGATCGCTTCTCGTCATGGCTGCTCTTGATGAAAGTGTGTTTTCGCTGTACATTCTTGCTCCATCGAGGGATAACATAGAAAGATGGTACTGTGTCTACTCCGTAATAAAACAACACAGCAAGACAATGGCAACAAATAATACCTCTTGAGCCAAACATGTTGCATTCACACCGAATCTTGTGTGTCTTGGGATCAAACTCAACACTGTACTTCCAAGATCTAGGCTCCCCATACAATAGGTATTGCTCGTTCACGGTCACCCGAAACAAATCACCCTCTTGAGTGACCCCACGGACTAAACAATCCCCTCTTTTACTGAATTGCTATTGGACTTCTCTAAACTTAAAGGTTGTGTACTCACGCTGAAATTGTCTTTCAATTGTAGAGCTCGATGAACATGGGACAACTCCTTTAGAGTTCGCAGCATCATCCTCCAGTTCTTTTTGCTCTTTGTTTCCAAGCACATTGTCATACTCATGCACGAACTGAACCAGTCCACTTTTACAATGCAGGTAACCACCGAAAAAGGCGTGCATACTCTCACTCCGTTGGGTACTTCTCATACCAGCCCAAAATTCACCTTGGAAATATATTGGAACCCACATTCGACGATCTTCATAAAGGTCTACAAAACCAAAACATACATATCAAATCGGGAATCATCATCATGAATAAATAGCTACATCACAGTACACCACTAAAGACTTAGTTAACCAACTATACATCTACGTCTCAAATAAAAATATTCCGTAAAAGTATCCAAATTGGTTTGCAATCATCCAATGACAACGGGGGCTTAATTCTAGTAAAGTAAAGACCGAACCTTCCAAGCATACCTACCATAAAAAAATAATACAAGAGCACTATAAAGCACAAACCTGATAGCCATTTATTTTTGTGTAGGTTAAAGTCATTAACGAATGCACACCAATCTTTCTCAAAAGACTCTTCAGAACGGGCATTCCAAACCGTGCCATGCATTTTATCATCTATTTCCCTGTATTTAGCATATCCTCCGAGCTTATGTGGTATCTTCTTCATTATGTGCCATATACACCATCGGTGTCTAGTATTTGGAAAAACATTCTTAATTGCGCCAAATATGGATTTGCACTGGTCTGTAATGATGGCCTGTGGGGGACTTCCCATGCAATTTAACCAGTTCTTAAAGACCCACTCAAAGCTAGGAATTTCCTCATTACCCAACAAAACACATCCGAGTAGTGTGGACTTGCGTGATGGTTGACACCAACGAAAGACGCAAACGGAAGTCCATGCCTGCAATAAAGACAGCCAGAAATTACTAAATCACAATATTGTTGGAAAAATTTAAACCCTTATAATGGAGACAAAAACATAAACATACTTGTTCCTTCTATACGTTGTATCAAACGATACCACATCTCCAAAATATTCATATGATGCCCTGCATCTTGCATCTACCCATATCGCACTCTTAAACTTGTTATTTTCGTCCACATCAACTGCAAAGAAGAAATTTGGATTTATGTCTCTCATTCGCATGAAATATCTAATCATTTCCTTCACATCTTCGTTTACGTCAGCACAGCACAAATTCCTCGTTATAAAGTTCCTAACATCTTTTTCTGAGTAACCCAACTTTGATGACCCACCAATCTCGTTCGCCAGTGCAAGATAAGTCTTGTTAGGCCGTATGCCAGCCACATCGTTGTTCTGAATCACGCACTTGGCATGCATGGTCAGTTCCCTGTACTCACTGTAATGCACAACTTGCTCGGCAGAACACGCGTGGGTGTGCTTCAATTCTAATTTGGTCACCAACCAATTATCATTATGCCTATCAAGCATCACGTACATCCTTACTTTGCACCCAGCTGTTGTTATTCTCTTTACCCGCATTGCTGCCTTCACTCGAGACTCCCGATAACCTTCACAACTGCAGTGTATCGATTGATTAATAGGTACCTTTAATTCCTTCCTAGTCTTATCAAAGTTTGTATTCCTAATCCTCGTCACAAACCCAACCTTCTTCGCATAATTAGAATAGAACTCTTGTGCCTGCTGTAACGAATCAAATCTCAATCCTACGTACGGAATTTCCTCCATTGGAATTCCAGTGTGATCCGGGACCTGCAAATCCATACAGAAAACGCATCATTCAACACAAACCACATTAATCTAAACAATTTCCAATATGTCACTAATTTTGCGAGAAGAATAAAATATATTTCACACCTCATTATTGCTTACCGTAGCATCATCCTTTTTCTGAATAGCGTCTTCAGATTCTTTTTCCTAAAATCGATACACGAGGACATATCACCAAATAAGATACACATCGACCATTCAACACTAATAAAAACTTTACCAACAAACAGAAAATACCTACTAATTGACAACCCAAACTAAACTGGTATAAATACTTACTATCGATGATCAAAGCCATAAAAAAAGTTTTAAAAAAATAAAAAAAACTCAAAGCTGGAAACATCATCTCCACATGCTAAACTAAGAAATTGTAAAACACAATTCATGCAACAAAGTGTATCCCTACTAACTTTTGATAATACCTACTAATGGACAAACTAAACTAAACTGGTATAAAAAATTACTATTTTTTTCTTGTAATAAACATATTAACCTACCATAAACAACACATATTAAGCAAATTAAACTGAGGACAAAAATTGGAGTGAATTATACTAAAATGAAAAAGACACATGCAAGGATAAGTTGGTGTACTCCCAAATAAAAATTATAGATCCAAAAAATACAAATTAAATTTGCTAATATAAAGCTCATTTAACCATTCCTAAAACAGCAAATATCTAATAAGAAACACATGCATCTCAATGCATTGCTCAAAATATATTGTCATTCTCAACTGAATTTATTGCTGTGTGTATCACAAGAAATTTCACTATAAGACACATTAAGTCACCATGAAAAAGTCACATTAAGCAAATTAAGTTGAGAAAAAAATAACACATTAACCTACAATGAATAACACATATTAAGCAAATTAAACAGAGAAAAAAAAATACGAGTGAATGATACTAAAATGAACAAGACACATGCCAGGATAAGTTGTTGTACTCCCAAATAAAAATTATAGATGCAGAAAATACAAATTGAATTTGCTAATATAAACTCATTTAACCATTCCTAAAACAGCAAATATCTAATAAAAAATACATGAATCACAATGCATTGCTCAAAATATATTGTCATTCTCAACTGAATTTATTGCTATGTGTATCACAAAAAAATTCACTACAAGATACATTAAGTCACTATGAAAAACTCACGTTAAGCAAATTAAGTTGAAAAAAAAATCACAGAGTATTGCGGCAAATAAACAAGAAAGACTATGTATGCTTAAAATATACACTCATTCTCAACTTAAATATATGGCTCCATGTATCACAGGAAAATTCACCAAAAAACACATTAACCTATCATGAACAACACACATTAAGCAAATTAAACTCAAAAAAAAATATGAGTGAATGATCTAAAATGAACAAGACACATGCAAGAATAAGTTGGTGTACTCCCAAATAAAAATTCTAGAGCCAAAAAATACAAATTTAATTTGCTAATATTAAACTCATTTAACCATTCCTAAAACCGCAAATATCTAATACAAAACACATGGATCTCAATGTATTACTCAAAATATATTGTCATTCTCAACTGAATTTATTGCTATGTATATCACAAGAAAACTCACTACAAGACACATTAAGTCACTATGAAAAAGTCACATTAAGCAAATTAAGTCGGAAAAAAAATAAAAAAAATAAACAAGACACATCTGAATCCCTGTTAATAACCCATGATTTAAAACATTAAAAAAGGTTGCTGGAAGGCCTAAGCAAAGACGCTACTAAAAGAAGAATTACCTGTTCTACATGTGGTGTGTCATCTTCACTCAAACACAGAACATTAATGTCGGTTGAATTAGAATTCTCCCTCATGTCATACGCACTGCCGTACAATGCTTCTTCAAAAATTGGTGTATCCATTGACATATTGTGATGCACTCGCCTTCAACACAGACACATACAATGAAAATCGGTGCTCGAGGAAGGGTCTGTGTCACAAATGGAAAGGTTATTGCAGATTCTTACTGATGTTACTAACATTGGGACGGAGATATTACCTGGTATAGTTCATGGCACAACGGTTTCACGACACCACCATGGACGTATGTCGCATCTATCTTCCACGAGACTGTTGGTGTATCTAATTGGAATCGGGGGGAGAGACAGTCACTGGTGGACTGGGCACGGCGGCGTCCCGGTGACTGAAAATTTTGGCCAATTGTACGAGAGAGACGTTCGGCGATGGTTTCTTAGAAAAGTGGTTGCGTGAAAGGGTTGGGATATTGGGTTTCTCTAGTTTGATGTTAACCTGATCCACGTTTATCCTTTCCTTACTTTTTCAAAATGTTTTTCATGGACCCCACATTAAACCTAATTTAGCCATATAAATTTATTTTAATTTTTTTTTAATTTGTGTTGGTAATAGTTGGCAGACTCTCTCTTGGTAACGTATACTTTTCCAAATATAATACATGTCTCGTTTATAATATAAACAAAATATGACTATATTTATCTCATTTACAGTATAAATAAGATAAAATTAAAAATGAAAAACAATAAAAATTTTAAAAATTACGTATTTCAATAATTTTAATAATTATTTTATTTATTTAAATAAATCCGAGAAATTGGGAGAGGGAATTCATTTCAATTAGAGATTTTAGATTTTTTGTGTTTTACATTTTTCCGTAACATCATGTCATGTCTACAGAAAACTCATCTACTAATAATATAAAATACAAAATTTAATTTTTTGTATAAATATATATTAAAAATAAATTTAATAACATATATTTATACATAAAAATATTAGTATTTGATTTTTTTAAATTAATTTTAGTGTATAAATAATATTTTTGTTTTTGTAGTATATAAAATTAAGTCCTAAAAAATTTAATTAAATAGTATAATTCTTAATAAATTTTAATTAATTATTAGATCAGTCTTTAACTTTTTATTTTGTTAGATACATAAATTCACACATCAAATTTTAATAAAAAAAAATTAGATAAATCAATCGTTATCGTTATTTAATAAAGATATATCAATGCTAAAAAAATTTAAAATTCTTATATCCGTCCCATCATAAAATTTGAGAAGAACTTTACGATGCACGAATGCATTTATTTAATGGAATAAAAGTTTAATAACTTATTTGACAATTAACATTTATTAAAAACTAAAATATCCAACTAAATTTTTTTAAGGATTAATTTGAGATATTAATTTTATTTTAAACTTTAACACAAAACAGGTCGAATTTTGGCTGAGCTCGATTATTTATTTTTTGGCTTTTTTTTTTTGTTCAATACTGATTTTTAAAATGGCAACTATCCTTGTGGTTCGAACCGTCTTGTTTATCGATTTTTGGTTTCAATAGATTGATTTAAACTGATTTTCATAACCATATGATAAATAGATATATAGAAAATTATATGTTTTAATAAATAACAAAAGACTAATTACTAATAAACACGTAATGGAAAAATAATCTAAATCACTCATAAAATGGAGTACCATTGTTGAAAGCAGGCACGAAACAGGAGGTGCAAGGGATAAAAAAAAGAGGACGAAATTTAAGGGAGCACATGAAAAGAAGGTAGCAGGTATTTCACTTCCTGCATGCACAAAATGGACTTGACATGAAATGGACTTTGCTACATGTTGTTAGCGAGAATTTAAGGTATTATTATTTGTTTTTTTTTTTTTAAATTTGTTTCTAAAAGGACTGTGCATTCTTTATTTTATAGATTTTGTTTTTCTTTTGAATTTGTGTATGATTTTAATAATTTAGCTGTTTTTATTGAAAAGAGAAATTAGTTGGCTACTAAGCAAGATAATAAAGGCCGGTGTTAAGTTTGTATTTAAACCCATTGATTGGGGGTTGGTTCATTTGTGTAAAGAAATATTTTCTCATCAAAGCAAATCTAAGCTTGATTCCAGGAAAGATGACCCCTTCTAAGTATCTGAGAAGATTGACAAGAATGTTTATAAGATAGATTTTTTTTATGAGTATTAATGTTTCTTCTATTTTTTAATATTTTTGACATTTTTTTTTTGTTACAACAATGCTAAGAACCAAGAGGATACCAATAAAAAATTAGCTAAATGTCTTTGGGTGAATCAAAAACTTTTACGTAGATGATGTTTATATTAAGTATTAGGATGTTTCTTCTACTAAATATCAGAATGTTTCTTTTATATATTTTTTGAATTCTTTTGTATTGCAAATATGAATGTTTTGATTTCTTTAAAAATTTTATAATTTTTTTTATTTTTATAGATATCTAATTATTTTTGTCAAAATATAACTGAATATTTCTTTTGTTAAGTATTAGAATTTTTTTCATATTAAATGAATATTTTTTCTATATTTTTATAATTGTTCATGATCTCAAATCTTCATTCACTTGAAACTATGGTAAATTATTTCAGCTACTTGAAACTTTCACTCACCATGGAGGAGTCAACACCTTTATTATGAAGTCTTTCATATTTCAATCTATCTGCAACGGTGTATCTTCTATCTAGTTTCAAGCAAACAATTCCTGTAAATATGTGAAGAGAACAAGGTTGAATAAATACAAAATAACCTTCACTGTTGCAAATGAACATAGGTATATGATGCGATCAAATACGGTGGAGAAGTGACGACGGCGACATAGCTTGAGTTATTGGGTGAAGACGGTGGAGGAGGTAGGCGGCTATGCTTTTTGAGAGAGAAAAAAGGAGGACGGCGCTAGTTGAAGAGGGAGGGAGGGTAATGAGACTGAAGACTCACCAAATCTGTTTCGTGATTTTCTCCTGAAATATCACTAGTGTATCTCCCATTCAAATTTAAATGTGGTTAACAATAATTTAAAAATATTTTAAATTATAAATTAATAAAACTAATTATAATTAATTAGGAGTTAGTTTCTTATACTTTACCTTTTTGTTACGAAAATAAATTTAAAGACGAATCTTTTTGAAAATGAAAAATGATACAAGCTTGGCAATGCAAGATGAGACTTGCAGCTTGTTGGTGAGTCCTATCGTGAGAGCAACAGCTACGAGGATTAGAGAAAGTTTTGGGTACTTTAGCTAAACCGCTCATCGAAAATAATCAAAATATGCATAAAAAATAGGTCAGGAAATCAATTAGTAATTATGGGCAGTCCAAAATGTAATTTGCGGTATATTAGTATTGAAGTACGCATGTGTTTTCTAGAACCAAATTTACTTTAATATTTTAGATTTTATTTCGATGTGTAAAAAATTGGTTCATAACCTTTTAATATTTCAAGCCTAACTGCAGTTCAGTCTTTAATTTTCATCATAGGACTAGATAATAGAAACCTAATTGAGAGATATTTAAACCCCACCACTTGGGAACTTGTTCCCCTTTTTTAGACATTTTTTAAGTCAAAATTTAGTGTTTTTTTAAATAGTGGTATGTGCAAGGGAAATTAAATAAATCACTTTTCATTGTATTAAAAAACTAAATAAAAAATAGAAATTTTTTTTATTTAATTTGAATCATTCTTTTTATTTATTTTTAGTTTTATATTTTTTTGTTGTCTATGATATTTCATATTCCAATATTTTAATAACTAATTTGTTATGAATCTAAATTCTATTTAAAAGTTTGTTATTGACCAATAAACTATTATATACATAATACAAAATTTAAATCCTGATATTTAACCAACTAAATTTTGGTTCGTCCCATATGATTCATTTGCCACATAAAAACAATAGTTACTAATAAGATGAGACTAAAATTGACTACTAATTAGAACAATTTTATTAGGTAACTAATTTGGATATTAGTCAACAACAGTCAATTATTAGTTGAGCTATAAACAAGTAAAAAGAAAAACTAAAATTAAATAAAAAGAAACATTTAAAATTAAAAAAAATTAAAACTAAATAAAAAAAGAATTAATAGTTAAATTCGTTCCTAAAAAATCACATTTTTTAAATTAATTCTCAAATAATTTTTTTAGTTATATTAGTCCTTAAAAAATAAGACGTAAGTCAAATTGGTCATTTCATTAGTTAGATGATAACGTGTCACGTTAAGTGCCACGTGGCATGATGACATAGTAGGTTAATGTCACGTGTCACAAGATGATTGTTTGACGTGTTAAGTCAATGCTAGAGTTGCTCCGCCCACTGGAACACTTAGGAGAGCTCCCGTATCAATCACTTCTATTCCTCTCATTAGACCATTTGTAGCGCTCATAGTTACAGTTCTAACTCGATTATTTCCTAATAATTGTTGTACTTCACAAGTCACGTTAATTTGTTGACCAACAATGTCTCGACCTTTTACTATTAGAGCGTTGTAAATATTTGGCATCTTTCTTGGAGGGAAAGATACATCCAATACTGGACCTATTATTTGGTCGATACCAGTGGCGGAACCAGAAATTTCATAAGAGGGGGGCCAATTAAATATAAAATATAACAAAAAATTAACAAAATATGATTTGTAGCATATATATCAAAAAAGTAATTATATTATATAAAAGTCAATGTTCAACTACATACTTTAAGATTTTGATATTTTTAAACTTGCTCGACGATGCTTCATGGAACTAAAATCATCAATTATCATCTCTGAAGTGAATTTTGAAGCAATTTCCTTTTCAATATATACAATCATACAATCTGCTAAAAATTCATCTTCCATCTTGTTTCGAAGCCTTGTTTTAATAATCTTCATAGCTGAAAAGGCCCGTTCAGTTGTTGCTGTTGTCACAGGAAGAGTCAAAACAAGACGAATTAATCTATCAATTAAAGGATATATATTTGATTTTCCTGTCTCTGTCAATTTTTGACACAATTCAGCAAGAGTAGACAAATTCTGAAAATCTGGAGCTTTAACCACATCAAGTTCATAATGTTGTAACTCATAATCCAATTGAATCTTTTCTTGCTCAGAAAAATCTAAAGAATAGAAATTCTTTACAAGATTGCATATGTTGCAAACACTGAATAACTTGAAAGCATCTTTAGGATCTAGAGATGTACTCAGTATGAGGAGCTCGGTTGCTTGCTCACTAAATCTACTATTTAGCTCTTTCAATTGAAAATCTATCACGCTAGTAAAAATGTCAACACGATAATGGTGTTCAACAGTGACAACATCCTTTTTACGACGAGACCGAATTATGTCACTAAAAGAAGCACCCATATCAGGTATCTGAATAGCATGATCATTGCAGAAAGAACTAACTTTCTCCAAAAGTGCTCCCCAACTACTATCTCTTAACTGTTGAATCAATGACTTTGTACTAGAAACCAGATGCATAGCATTCAAAATGTCTTGAGATTTTTGTTGCAATGCTTGACAAAGTTTATCAGTGATTCCCATGATTTCTTTCATCATATGCAAAATGAAAACAAAATCAAATGATAATAAAGATTTAAGAGCATAAGTAGCATCACCACGTTGAGAATATGTAGATCCATTAGTAGCCAAATCTTCCAGAACTGAAGTTGTTGCTCCAAACATACGTAAAAGGCTACAAATTGAGTTGAAGTGAGAGCTCCACC
The DNA here is from genome assembly GCF_003086295.3 of Arachis hypogaea. NCBI lineage: Eukaryota > Viridiplantae > Streptophyta > Magnoliopsida > Fabales > Fabaceae > Arachis > Arachis hypogaea. The sequence goes on along the minus strand of NC_092041.1, from coordinate 102,946,260 downwards.
TGGTATCTCCTGATCTTTTTAATGTGCCAATTTGATTTGCTCCTCTTCCTGTTTCAATTTGATTAGTTGCAACTAAATGGGAAATTTCAGTTGCATAAGCAGATCGTAATTCATCATTGCGTTTGCAAGAAGAGCACACAACATTGATAATATTACTCAAACTTTGGAAAAAAGCATGAACATCAACAACTTCTTTAGCCGCAGCAACAAGAGCTAGCTGTAATTGATGAGCAAAGCAATGAACATAATATGCATAAGGACATTCTTGAATAATTAAAGCTTGTAACCCTTTCCACTCTCCACGCATATTACTAGCTCCGTCATACCCTTGACCTCGAACATTTTGAATGTTGAGATTGTGATGAGATAATGCAGAACAAATCTCTTGTTTTAGAGTAGCAGAAGTAGTATCTTTGACATGAACAACATCTATTAGCCTTTCTTTGACAAATCCATGCTTATCAACAAATCTAACAACAAGTGCCATTTGTTCTCTTCTAGATTCATCTCTAGCTTCATCAACAATCAAACAAAACTTTGCATTACCAATCTCATTGCGAATTTCATTTTGCACCTTTCTAGCAAAAACATGTAGAATTTCCTTTTGAATAGAAGGTGATGTGTATATTGCATTTTGAGGAGCATTATCCAAAACAACTACATCCACTTCTTTATTGTAAGAAGCTAATAATTTTAACATTTCAAGAAAATTTCCTCGATTCTGAGACTCATGACTCTCGTCATGTCCCCTAAAAGCACAAGCTTGAAACGTTAACCATTTGACAGTATCAATAGAGGCTTTAAGACGCAATCTATTGCTTAAAACTTGTTGTGAGCTTTGCTTAGCCAATACTTTGTCAATGTGACATAATTGATTAAGCAAATCTTTACAAGACTTAACAGCAATATTATGAGGAGAATTAAGAGATTTACCCACATGAGATAAAAATGCACAATCCTTTCCATTATTCACTTTTTTCCAATTGCGAAATCCTCCTGATGTGAATGGACTTGATTTTCTAGAAAATAAATAGCATGGAAGACAAAATGCAGCATCCACTTCTGGCGAATATTCTAGCCAAGAAAAACTCTTAAACCAATGAGCTTTGAAACGACGAGGATGACTTTCTAGACCAGAAAGAGGGTACTCATCCATAATAAATTGATATGGTCCAAACTTTATGTATGCTCTACGGATTTCATCTTGTTGATTGATAGGATAATTCCAAATTTGCGGACGCTTTCCGGGATCACGCATCAATGTATCAATATTAACTTGATCTATTTCAGTCCTTGCTATTTTGGAAGCAGGGGGTTGAATATCTTGCTCAACAAGTTGTGTCACAGGTTGTTCAATAATATTTTGAACATTACTCAAAGAATCTGAAGCTGAATTTTGTTCATCATATATTCTCTCTTTTCTCTTGAAAAATGAGTGAATTGTTTTCATCTTTGACATTTTTAACTTAACTTGAACTATCTAACAAAAAAAAAACAAAAATAATTGCATATATATTATTTTCTTAAAAAAAATATTAAACCTATTGAGCAATAACAAATAATTTTAGAAACACAAATATATAATAACCAAAAATAAAGTTATTGATTTACCTGATTATTTTTTGTTCCACTTCTCACAAAAAAATAATTCTATTGAGTTTTGTCCTCACTTCAATCTTTGAACACTGTCCATTATAAAAAAAAATAAATTAATTATTTTAAATAAATAATGTAAATAATACTTGACATTGTCATTAACTTAAAAAAAATTGAAATATACCTCTTTGAATCTTTGTTGTGCATTCAATGGTTAATATTTTGTTGTTCACTTCTCTTCAATGGTTTTTCTTCATATGTCTTGTTTTGGTATGGAAAGAAAATTAGAATGAGAAGAGTAGAAGACCAAAAGTTTGGGAATCACTAAAAGAGAGAGAAAAGTGGCGCTATGCCTATGATAGTTTGAAACAAATATTTGAAAAATGTACTAGGGTTACTTTAATTAATAGTATGGGCTTGGGCTAGTATAATAGAACCATTTTTATTAATTATTAGAATGGGCTATTTGTTAACAAGAGCAACAATAATTCAAATATCTAATACATAATGCAGTTTTTAGTTTTTTTAATTTATAAAATTTTGTAAGTTATATTTTTTTTAATATTATATATAAAAAAATTTAATATTATTAATTATTACTATTTACTATTTTTTTAAAAAAAATTTGGGGGGACCATGGCCACCTTAGGTCCCCCCGTGGATCCGCCACTGGTCGATACGTCCCAGATTTTTTTTCAAGCACAAAAATCTCGGGACCAGAAGTGGTAGAATTTATTCTCATATCTCCTAGCACGTCATTTGTCACTTGTCACTTGACATATAAAAAAAGTATTTATAATTAAAATAGTCTAGTAAGTCATTTTCATCTCTAAAAATTTTAAAAATTAATTAAATTAGTTCTTATATAAATTTTTTTATTTTTTAATAATATTAAATTTAAAATATTTTTTATTATACTAATTTTTATATTATTTTTTATATTATTTATATTTTTAAATCGTAATTTTTTTATAGTGAATTTTTTTTATTGAAACGAGTTTATCATATTATTGTTGATTATCTATTTAAAAATTTAATATTTTAAATCTCACTAAATAATATAGTAGTTATTTTAAATTTTAAATCTTATAAAATTTTTAAAATTATAATTTTAATTATTGTTTAATTTATATGATGAAACTCAATAATTAAAAAACTAATGTGTGGGATCACTTGTTGAATCTTAATATTTTAATATAATTTTTAAAAAATAATTACTATATTTATTTAGTGAGATTTAAAAGATTAAAATATTTAAAATAACTACTATATTTATTTAGTAAAATCTAAAATATTAAAACTAGTTATATACTAAAAGTTTTAATATTTTAGATTCTACTAAATAATATAGTAGTTATTTTAAATATTTTAATCTTTTATATCTCACTAAATAAATATAGTAGTTATTTAAAAAAATTATATTAAGATATTAAGATTTAACAAGTGATCCCACAAATCAGTTTTTCAATTATTGAGTTCTACCATATAAATTAACAATAAAACTCTACATTCAAGCAAAATATTTAACCAAGTCTAACCAAGTTGTTATAACAACTTTTCAAATTACGCGTCTCTTTTTCCTTCTTATCTGTTTTCTTCTCATTCTCCTCCTCCTTCTCCTCTGTCTTCTTCTTCCAAATTCGCGCACGCAAATTCTTCTTCTCCAATATTGCGTGTTCTTCTTTTTCTTTTCCTTTTTCGTTATCGTCATCACCAATAACACCAACATTTCTTCTTCTTCTTCTTTTTCGTTATCGCCATCACCAATAACACCAATATTTTGTTGGCATCTTTATTGGTAATGATTTTTTCCAATGGCATCATTAAATAATTTTGATTAATTTCTTAGTTTATTTCGATTCATTTGTGTGTTAATTAAGATTCACTTGAAGTTGCTGATAAGTATTGACCAATTTTTTTATTTCTTAAGTAATTTTAGTTCATTTTTTAGTTTAATTGAGGTTCATTTGGATCCAAAATTGAATTCAATATGTTTTTATTAATGATCGAGTCTTTTTAACTGTTTGTTCAAATCTGAACTAATTTCAGTTTATTTGTATGCTAATTGAGGTTCACTTGCTGTTGTTGATAAGTATTGACCAAATTTTTTAGTAAAGAAAAATGAATTTATTCATTATTACTTTATTCAATGGCATTAATTTCACTTTATTTCATTTAATTATTTCAGTTTTGAATAAGCAGTCAAAAAGACACAATTATCAATAAAAACACATCGAATTCTTTTTTAGATCCAAATGAACTTTAATTAAAAGGAGGAAAAGAAAAAACGCAGCAACAATAACAACAATAAAAAATGACAATTGAGAGAAAACACGCGAAGGGTTATTGAAACGCACGTGTGTACACGCTAGTGTAATGAAAGTAGTTTTTGTTGAGTTTGAGCCTGTTTGATTGGACTTGGATACAAAATACTTGGATATGTAGTTGGGCTGATAAATCAAACAATAATAAAAATTATAATTTTAAAATATTTAAAAGCTTTAAATTTTAAATAAATGCTATATTATTTAGTGGGATTTAAAATATTAAATTTTTAAATATATAATCAATAATAATTTGATAAACTCATTTAAATAAAAAATTTTACTATAAAAAATTACAATGAAAAATGTAAAGTTTTAAAATATAAATGACAAAATAACTTTATAATAATTTAATTATTTTTATTATTTTATGTAAAGAGAATTTTGTCTATTAAGTTCTAAAAAATAATTTGAAAATTAGTACTATAAAAAATATTTTAAATTTAATATTATGAAGAAAAAATAAAAAATTATATAAGAACTAATTTAATTAATTTTTTAAATTTTAAGGATAAAAATGACTTACGTCTGGACTTCTAGGGACTATTTTCATTGTAAATAATTTTTTTACAAGTCAAGTAACACGTGGCGTGCTAGGTGTCATTGACATTAACCTACCACGTCATCATCTAACTAACGGAATGACCAATTTGACTTATGTTTTATCTTTTAAGAACTAATATGACGCGACTAAAAAAATTATTTGAGAACTAGTTTGAAGAATGGGTGATCTTTTAGGGATGAAATTGACTATTAACCCTAAAAAAACAATTAAAATCCTTGAAAAAAATCAAGTTGGGTTGGTCTAGTAGTTACCTCACTAATTATTTATTAAATAAATGTCGGAAATTCAAATCTCGCCTTGTGCATACAATAATTTATTGGCCAATAATAAACCTTTAAATGAAGTTCCAATTTAAGACGAATTAGCCCTTACAAAAAAAAAACATAAAAAACCTAACAAAAATAAACAACTAAAACGAAGTGAAAATAAATCTATTCATATTTAATGGAATTAAAGTATATATAAGAAACATGCAAAAGAATAAAAAAACAAATAAAATCATATCATAAAAATATTCAAAACTACCATAAAAAGATATCTAAAACCAAATTAGAAGTAAACTTAAAAGGCCACTTCTCTAGTGGTCGTCTCTTTGGTGATCAGTGACTATACATTGATCGAACAATGAAAACTTGACGAGTAAAATGTGTATATGAAGTGATAAAATGAGTGTGTGAGAGTTTGAATGTCTTTGGCATCTCCTCCGATAAAAGCGGTAGGAGAACAACAACCTACAAATAATGAGAGAAGAAAATCGATTGAGGAATGGGGAGGAGGGCATCACGGAGGAAGTAGATCTATGAGACAGAACAGTGATGACGTTCGGCCAAAGAGAAGGGGGTTCCACTAGGAGATGGTGGCAGAGCTCTATGAACAACTTCATCCAAGCTACACTAGGCAAGTAGTAGACTTGAAATCTATGGCAGCAGAGAAACATGGTGGTCAGAGAGCGGAGATGGAAGCTGGACGGAAAACTCAGGGATCATGCATGCCCCAAGTAGTGACGGATGAAATCGACAGAGAAGTGTAAAGGTGATCACCACGGAGGTGGCCAGGAAATTTTTGTCGCAACAACGGCGCCTTTCGGAAGGCTTGGTAGAGGTTATAGAACCAGAACACGACGAAGCTCCATGCGCAATCTCAGGGTATCTTCACCAAGCATGGAGCAGTGCTTAGGAATCGTTCGAAGGAAGAAGAAGAACTGGATTGGTATTTGGGCTGGAGATGTTGTTTCGGATTATTGAGTTGGGTTCTATCAAACAAAGTTTATTTACCATGTGTTATCTAATTGACCGTGATTAGTAATTTCAAAACAAATGTCAATAGAGCTCCATATATTCACATTTTAGTCACATATTGGTTTAATGAAGTTAGTCATTGTAGCCACCAAACATTTATTGCCATCATAGACCGCACCAATTTAAAATATCCAAAATTTTCTCTCACAAGAAAGAAAAAGAGAGAACACATCAAACATGTACGGTGTCAAGAGCAAGAAAGTTACACCACCATATGTTGCATTCACTTCCAACATATCACACAACACAGTAATTGCTTTATTTTGATGGTGGTTTTCGTGCGCCACGGCATTGTAACCATATGTGGCTTCTCTTTTGACTCCGGGGCCTCCTTTCCAGCTAATTTTTTTGTTATGGAAGTAGAAGTGGTATTATACTTTAACATTGTAATTTTTGGTGTTTTTTAAAATTGTGAAAAGTACACAAATCGAATGGTCCAATTTCTACATTTCAAATTTTTTTAATTTTTTAGCACAAATAAAACGGTCCAATTTGTGTACCTCTAAAAATCGGACGGTCCGATTTCTATACCTGTAATAAATCGGATGGTCCGATTTCTGTTTCTCTAATTAAATAATTTCATATTTGAATATAACATCTTAGTAATCCACATTTAAAAAAAAACACCACTATCACTCCAATATTAAAAATAAAAAATTCTTTCTCATCATCAACCAAAATCAGAAGTTTCCTGATCTCTTTCTTACTAGCCACAGAAGAAGAAGGGAGTCAGGGGACTATGAGTAAATAATAAGAGAGAATGATGAAAAATGTGAATGATGATGATGGTTATTAGCGTTGAGAGATGGTGGTGAGAAAAGAGCAGTGATAGACATAATTAAAGAAAGATGTCTGATTTGTTAAAAAGTTGACTAGAAGAAGAGTTAGTTATTGGCACTTTTTCTAATTTGAACTACTAAACTTAGTAAAATTTTAATGAACAAAAAATTAATTTAAAACTTTGATAATTAGTATCAGGATTAATTATCAATTTAGTACTTTAAATATTTAATTGGTGAAATTTTTTTTAAAGATGTTATTAATAAAACAAATTAAAAATAATATTCGTAAATTAAAACTAACTACATATATATTTGTGTATAAATATATATGTGATTTAATTTATTTTCAATATGTATTTATATTTTAACATATATTTTATACTGGTAGCTGATTTTAGTGTACATATAGCATAATCATTAATAAAATAGTCTCTGAATGATTCTAAAATACCACAAAAAGAACTAATAAATATTATATTTTTTGTAAGTAACAAAAAAATTTTCTTATTTAGCAAACGACTTATCTATTATATCTAAGTTTTGGTGGTAATATTTGAATAAATATTTAGAAGATATATAAAAAATTAAAAAAAAATTGGTCTCTAGATTTTTTTTATTTTAAAAAAAACGTGATTATTCACAATAAAAAAATTAAAAAAAATTTACCGGACAAAAAAAATTATCAAATTTTAAGAATAAAAAAAATCTTATTTTTCTAATAATAATTACAAAAATTTACATCAAAATTTAATCTTTAAAATTATTTTTTAAAATATATATTTATTATCTAATCTTTTTTATGTATTTTTTAATTTTTCAAAAATTTATTTATTGTTAATATTTTTTAAATTATTTTATCAATACAAACTTTTAATTACCATTTTAGTAATTTACTCTTAATATCAGCTTCAAATCTTTTGTCCTAATAAGAGGTGATAATTTTCTTCTGATTTTCATATAAAATTCAACATTTAATTTTAGGTTTATTCCAAAAAGAATTATAAAACTATTTTCCAGAACTCAAATTACCAATGTGAACATTAACACTGGCAAATCTTATACCCAAATACCATACATAAACACAAATATTTTATATTTATATTTTAAATATTTATATTTTAATATCTATGTCTTAATGTATACACAAATTAAACAGAACCTAATAAAGACTAGGTGATGTTACGTTGGATAACCGGATATTGATGGACTGAACTCGTAAAGTTGGCCCAATCGTCTTAGGAAGAAGGCCTTCAAGCTTGGTCCTGCGTTTGAGACCTTTGTCCGATTTGTATTCGAAGGAAGGAGAAGGGGGTGGTACCTGCAAAGACACTCCGATGCCTAAGTCAGCAAGGGTCTAAGCAAGTTTTGAGAGTATGGGAACTTCGAGATACCTGAGGGTTGTCAGTGTACTTATAATGGTGAACCCGTAACCACCGTTGGAGTGGCTCCACCTTTTAAGGAGGATAACCATCCTTTTATTTTAGGGAGGTTGAGGTATGACTCTTGGAAGTAGGTTGAGAGATTTTAGGGACAATTACTTATTTTGAATAAGTGTTATCTGCCAGCTAATTTGACTCCTGACTTCCTTTTAGTGGAGTTTGCGTAGAAACCGACCTCTTCGGTGGAAGTCGGTGATAAACCACTATTTCATGGTTTATCTTGTGTTCAATTGAGTGGTTTTTATCAACTATTTACCCACTTATTCATACTACTTGCATGGTTTTACACTTTTCTTCCTGATTTTGTGCTATGATTGAAAACATGCTTCTTTGGCCTTATATTTGCTAATATTAATCCTCTCTTATTACCATTAGATGCCATGATATGTGTGTTAAGTATTTTCAAAGATTAGAGGGCAAGAATAGCTTAGAGAATGGAAAGGAAGCATGCAAAAGTGGAAGGAATACAAGAAGTTAAAGAAATTGCTAAGCTGTCCAGCCTGACCTCTTCGCACTCAAACGGTCATAACTTGAGCTACAAAGATCCAAATGATGCGGTTCCACCTGCGTTGAAAAGCTAACATTCGAGGCTTCACAAAGATATATAATTTGTCATAGCTTCTTCGAAGATAGGTGACGCGCACGTGTGAATCACCCGAGCGCCTGACCTGGAAAAAATGCAATCCGCGCAAACGTGTGGACGATGCTTTCGCGTGACTTTGCAGCGACCTATTTTTGACCCAGTTTTCGACGCAGAAAACACAGATTAGAGGTTATAAAGTGGGGGAATGCATCCATACTTTAATACAACAAGAATACAACTTTCATATTCACAATTTTAGGATTAGATGTAGTTTCTAGAGAGAGAGGTTCTCTCCTCTCTCTTAGGTTTTAGGATTAGGATTTCTTTTAGTCACTAGGATTGTTTCTTCATACCAGGTTCAATATTCCTTTATTTTTATTTCTCTTCTACTTTTAGATACTATAATGCTTTTATTTATTAATGACTTATGTTACCAAATTGGCTTATGAACTTTTCCATGTTAGATTTGATTTCTTTATTAATGCAATTTGAGGTATTTCAGATATATGATTTTTATTTAGCTTTCTATATTCTTGGCTTTGGTTGAGTAATTAGAGACTCTTGAGTTATCAAACTCTTTTGTTGATTGATAATTGGAAGTTGCTAATTGACTTGAATTTCACTAACTCTAGTCTTTCTTTGGGAATTGACTAGGACTTGAGGGTTCATATTGATTTATCCACTTGACTTACCTTCATAGTTAGAGGTTGACTAAGTGGGAGCAACGAGCAATTCTCATCACAATTGATAAGGATAACTAGGATAGGACTTCTAATTTTCATACCTTGCCAAGAGTTTTCTTAGCTATTGATTTATTAATTTCTGTAATTTATTTCTCTTGTTCAAACCTTTCAAAAACCCAAAAACACTGTTTTCCATAACCAATAATAAAACACACCTCCCTGCAATTCCTTGAGAAGATGACCCGAGGTTTAAATACTTCGGTTTATAAATTTTACTGGGTTTGTTACTTGTGACAACCAAAACTTTTGCACGAAAGGATTCTTCGTTGGTTTAGAAACTATACTTACAACACGAACTTATTTGTGAATTCTTTACTGGCAGAAATCCGATCGTCAAAATGGCGCCATTGCCGGGGAATTATAAACGTCTGCCTTATTATTGGTTATTGTAAATATTTTATTTTGCTTGTTTATTTATTTTTATTTTTTTAATTTTTATTAGCTACTATGAGTTCTCACCCCCGTCGCTTTGAGTTTGGTTCTAATGTTGTTGAAAGGAATGGAAGCTATAACAGGAACATACATCAAGGTCAAAATAATCAGAGATGGATGGAGCCACAAGGATCTGATCAACCCTTTCGGCAACAACACCTTCTAAGATACCATGGACAATGACCATTCTACAATGCATGCCAAGACAATAGTTATAGTGGAACTCTTCGTGACAACCAACTTCCACCAAATTACTATGGTCAAGAGCCATTCCAGGGAGCATACCAAGATGATGAATATGGTGGACCCCCTTGTAATTACCAGCAAGCCCCACCATATGCTTCTGAATTACCTCCCCAACACACCTTTGAACCACCATACACACAAGCCCCCTACTACTAAACACCCTCGTCTGATCCTAACCCTTATCCACCATATCAATTACCCTATGAGCCATATGAGCCATACATAGATCCACCCCAATTCCAACCCAATTACTCCCAAGAACCACCACCTCCATATACACCACATCCATATCCATCAATCCAAGAGCTTTATGGTCCTACTTATGATATCCAAGTAGAACAAGAGTCAAGGGATCGTCTCAAGAAAACAGTGGATCAATTTCAATCAACCCTTTGTCAATTGGACCGAGCGGTAAGCCAAATGGCACCCAAAGCTCTCATGGCTAAAGAATCTCAATTTGAGAACAAGGAACTGAAGTGTGTGGTGCAACAAGTGAAAAAGATGGAGAATGATGAACCGCCACATCCTTATCATGAAAAACCACCCTCTTATCATGAACCCTTCCTCCCAAGTGATGAACCCTCATATCCACCCTAATCTCCAATGGATGACATCCTTCGTGGTCTTTTTCAAGGGCAAGCGAAGATGAAAAGGGATGTACTAGAATTCGCGATTGCCTTAACCGAGGTAGTAAATCAATTAGCTTCCCAATATCTGAGCACTCAAAATACTCCTATGGCTACATGTGGAGAATCAATAGAAGAGCGTAGCATGAAGGAGACACTAGAAACTCTGGTGGACAATGAGGAACATGACTTTGTATTGGAACAAGTGGAGGAAGTCATAATAGTTGAAGAGGAAGAAGTGGTTGAAGACTTAGAAGACGCTTAACCTCCATAGGAATCCAGAATTGTAGAGTATTCCTCCAAGAAGATTGAGATTGATATCAAGGAGGCTAGTGCACACGTTCCATAGCATGTTTCCTATGAAGACTTGGATGTGATAGATCAAGAAGCAAGTTCCCTTGGTGATGAAGATCATGAATCAAGTCCTCCTAGTGATGAACCCACTAAATATTAAGATCCTTCTTCGATTGAATTCGAGAATAATGTGGGACTGGAAGTCCTTTAGGAAAGTTGGTCAGGAGTTGGAAATGCCTTGTCAAGGTCATTAGAGACCCCTCCACCTAGGTTGCCATCTACTCCTTCACTTGAGTGGGTAAAACTTATCTTTGTTCATGGGCCGGTGTGCTATGGCAAAAGGTCTGAGGGAGAAAGTGGAGCAGAGCTATTCGAGCTTGTTCCAGAACCTTGTGGAGGTGAAAAAGAATTTGGTGAGAGCTCGGGATGCCTACGTGGAGCTGGAGGACTCTATTGCTGAAAGAGTCAAGGAGGCGTGGAGGATCTTGAAAGAATAGGTCGTGGTTATTGCTCCCGACCTGGATCTCTATCCTTTGGATCCTGATAAGGTCGTGGTTGATGGGGCTATTGTTTCTCTTCCCCGACCTGTGTCCAAATCCAAGCTGAAGACTCGGGGTCAGAGGATAATAGAATCCCCTCCCCGACCAGGAGATGCCCCGAGTTCCTCGAAGGCTTCCGAGAAGGGTTCCGATCCTCCTTCCCCGTTCTCCGTTGGTGCTGCTCTGACTTCTCCCCTCGGTCCTGATGGTGCTTCGATTGCTCCTCCTGGCTCTGGCGATGGTCTTCCTCTTGGTGGTGGTGGTGACCTTCCTTCTTCCAACTGATTTATGTGATGGCTATATGGGGCCCGGCCTATGGGTCCCCCTTTTTTAAACAATTTTCGTATTTATTGTTTTTATTGTGGAGGTTTTTCCTAACATTTCTTGGCCCTTTGTTGCCGTAAACAAAATAAAAAAATATCTTTTTTTGGATAAGGGTTTTTAGGTTTATGTTTGCCTGCATGCTTTCTGTTTAGGTTTTGAAAAAACTTTTTTGATTTTTTTCCTTTATTTTGGAAAGTCCATTGTTTTGGAAAAACTTTTACCTTGGCCGGCTGTCCTTTGTTTAAGTTATCCTGAACTTTTCTTAAGACTTGTGGACAGTTTCTGCCTTTCGTTTTCGATGGATTTTCTTATCTCTTTTTGATATTCTTCGTACTCAATTCTTCTTTATTGAGTTTCCGTAACTTAGGTTATTTTTGCGATGCATTTCGTTTCTTCTCAGGTTCTCCGATTCATAAGTCGGCTAGCCTCCGAGTTATTACATGGTCTGCTTTTATAACCTATTTACACCGACTTGTACCTCGTCGTTTTATCCTGACAACCATTTAGGTCGGTTCATGGGATTTTCACGTTTTGTCAAGTTTAAGTCGGCGCGTTTCCTAGAGAGAGTGAAAACATGAAAAGAAATTTGTAAAGAGATATGAAAAAAGATCTTTATTTATTTGTAAAGGTACTTTTTTGCTACTAAGGGTTTTGACAATTTTGTTGCCCCCTAGTCCCCACTTTGATGCCTCGTTAAAAACCCTTCTTCGGGAAAACCCTTTCTTTAGGAGAAAACCATAAAGTTGGAAAAGAGTACATCAGGGAGTGGAGTTCACTTCTAACTATAGTACTTTTTCATGTTACAAGCATGCCACGACCTAGGTAGCTCGGTGCCATTTAAGTCGGTCACTTTATAGTAGCCTTTTTCTAAGACCTCTTTAATTTTGTATGGTCCTTTCCAATTGGCGGCAAGCCTTCCTTCCCCAGACTTGTTGACTCCTATGTCGTTTCTGATCAAGACCAAATCGTCTGGGGTGAAGCTTCTTAAAATGACCTTTTTGCTATATCTGTTTGTCATCCTTTATTTCAATGCTGCTTCTCTAATTTGGGCTTGTTCTCGGACTTCGGGGAGTAGCTCAAGTTCTTCTTTGTGTCCTTGTATGTTTCCAACTTCATTGTAGAAGCTCACCCTTGGGCTTTGCACGTTGATTTCTACTGGTATCATGGCTTCTACGCCGTAAGCAAGTCGGAAGGGTATTTCCCCTGTGGCTGACTGGGGTGTTATCCGATAAGCCCAAAGTACTTGTGGAAGCTCTTCGGCTCAGGCTCCCTTTGCGTCTTGCAACCTTTTCTTCAACCCTGCCAGTATGACCTTGTTTGCTGCCTCGACTTGTCCATTTGCTTGTGGATGTTCCACTGATGTAAATTGATGTTTGATCTTCATGCTGGCTACTAGATTTTTGAAGGTTGAGTCGGTGAACTGAGTGTCATTATCAGTAGTGATGGAGTGAGGTACTCTGTACCTAGTGATAATGTTTTTGTAGCGGAACCTTCAAATTCTCTGAGCGGTGATGGTGGCCAATGGTTCTGCTTCTATCCACTTTGTGAAATAATCCACTCCCACTATTAGGTATTTTACTTGTCTCGGCGCTTGGAGGAATAGTCCTAGCAAGTCCAACCGCCATTTTGCAAAAGGCCATGGGGAGGTTATACTAATGAGCTCCTCGGGGGGGAGCTACATGGAAGTTTGCATGCATTTGGCATAGTTGGCACTTCTTCACAAATTCTGTGGAATCTTTTTGCAAGGTCGGCCAGTAAAATCCAGCTCGGATTATTTTTATGGCTAACGACCTAGCCCCAAGATGGTTCCCGCAGATTCCATTGTGAACCTCCTCTAGCACCTTGGTTGTCCTTGAGGTCGGGATGCACTTTAGTAGCGGTGTTGATATTCCCTTTTTATAGAGGATATTTTTCACCAGGGTGTAGTTTTGTGCTTCCCTCCAGATCTTTTTGGCCTCTTTTTCCTCTTTGGGGAGGATGTCGAATTTTAGGTATTCAACGAAGGGCTTCATCCACCCGAGGTCTAACCTGGTGACTTCAAGGACATCTTGAACAGCCTATGTTTTGACCACAGAGGGTTCTGGGAGAGTTTCTTGGATTAGGCTTCTGTTGTTCTCTCCTGGTTTGGTACTTGCAAGCTTGGAGAGGGCGTCTGCCCTGCTGTTGAGGTCCCGAGTTATATGCTTGATCTCGGTCTCTTCAAAGTGCCGAAGATGCTCCAAGGTTTTGTCTAAGTACCTTTTTATATTGGGATCTTTGGCCTGATACTCTCTGTTTATTTGGGAAGTCACCACCTGAAAGTCGCTGAATATCATTACTTTAGTTGCACTGACTTCTTTGCCAGTTTAACCCTGCAATCAAGGCTTCATATTCTGCCTGATTGTTGGAAGCTGGAAACTCGAACTTGAGGGAGACTTCTATTTGTGTTTTCCCTTCTCTGACCAGTATTATGCCTGCACCGCTTCCAACCTTGTTGGAAGATCCATCTACATATAACTCCCATGTAGTGGATTTTTCCTCTTGATCTCCTGCGTATTCTACTATGAAGTCGGTGAGGCATTGGGCTTTTATTACCGTCCGAGTTTTGTACTTCAGGTCGAACTCGGAGAGCTCTATCGCCCATTGAATCATTCTGCCTGCAATGTCCGTCTTCTGAAGGATCTACTTCATGGGCTGGTTCATTCGCACCTTTATTTTGTGTGCTTGAAAATAAGGTCGTAGCCGTCGTGAGGCTACTACTAAGGAGTATGCAACTTTTCAAGTTTTTGATACTTTAGTTTAGGATCTTGTAGAACTTTGCTGGTCAAATACACAGGATGCTACCCAACCTCATCTTCCCGTATTAGAGCTGATGCTACAGCTTTGTCTGCTACTGACAGATACAAGACGAGTTCTTCCCCGACTATGGGTCGGGTCAGAATTGGAGGTTGACTCAAAAACCTTTTGAACTCTTGGAATGATTCTTCACATTCTGGAGTCCATTCAAACTGGAATCCCTTTCTTAGTAGAGAGAATAGTGGAAGGGATCTTAATGCTGATCCTGCCAGGAACCTGGAAAGGGCAGTAAGTTGGTCGCTCAATTGTTGAACCTCTCTCAGGCAAGTCGGGCTTTTCATTTCTAGAATAGCTTTGCACTTGTCGGGATTTGCCTCGATCCCCCTTTGTGTTAGCATAAACCCTAGAAATTTTTCAGCCTCCACCACGAAGGTATATTTTGTGGGATTTAGTCTCATCCCATGTAACCTTACGGTGTTGAAAACTTGCGAGAGATCTGTCAAGAGGTCAGTCTCCTCCTTGGTTTTTACCAGCATGTCGTCCACGTAGACCTCCATTAAGTTCCCGAGGTGGAGAGCAAACACCTTATTCATCAACCTTTGGTATGTGGCCCCAGCATTTTTCAATCCAAAAGGCATGACCACGTAGCAGTAGTTCGTTCTGGGTGTGATGAATGAGATCTTTTCTTCATCCGGTTTATACATCGGGATTTAATTGTATCCCGAGTAGGCATCCATAAACGACAAGTATTGATACCCTGAGTTCACGTCTACTAGAGTATCGATACTAGGAAGTGGATATGGGTCTTTGGGGGCATGCCTTGTTCAGGTCAGTGTAATCGACGCACATCCTCCACTTGCCGTTTGGCTTTTTGACCAGCACTAGATTTGCCAACCATGCCAGATACTTGACCTCTCTGATGAAGTCGGCCTCTAAGAGGGCTTGTGCTTGCTCCTCCATCACTTAAGCTCGTTCTGGTCCGAGCTTACGCCTGCGCTGCTGTACTGGTCGTGATCCGAGGGTGTACTGAAAGCTTGTGGGACATGAGTTGAGGGTTTATCCCGGCATGTCGGAAGCTTTCCAGGCGAAGAGGTCAGAATTATCTCATAGGAGCATTATCAGCCTCTGTTTTAAATCTCCATCTAGACTGGCTCCTATGTTAGTATTTTTCCTTCCTCTTCTCCGATTTGAACCTCTTCAATTTTCCCCCCGACTGCGGCCGCAGCTCTTCTTTAGCTTTTATCCCCTGAGCTCTATGGTGTGAACTTCCTTACCCTTTTCTCGGAGGTTCAAGCTTTTATTGTAGCACTTTCTTGCCAATTTTTGGTCTCCCCGCACCGTCGCTATTCCTTTAGACGTTGGGAATTTCATGTAAAGGTGAAGGGTTGACACCACCGCTCCGAGCTGATTTAGGGTAGTCCTGGCGATTAAGGCATTATACGCTGATCCGACATCGACGACTATAAAGTCGATGCTCAGAGTTTTGGAATTTTCTCCCTTTCCGAAGGTCGTGTTGAGGGGGATGTAGCCTAGTGGCTTGATGGGCAGGTCTCCTAGTCCATACAAGGTGTCCGGGTAAGCTTTTAGCTCCCTTTCATCCAACCCTAGTTTGTCGAATGCGGGCTTGAAGAGGATGTCAGCCGAGCTCCCTTGGTCCACCAAGGTTTTGTGGAGATTGACATTTGCCAAGATCATGATTATCACCACCGGGTTGTCATGCCTGGAAATGATCCCTTGCCCATCCTCTTTGGTAAATGAGATGGTTGGGAGATCAGGAGTCTCGTTCCCAACTTGGTAGACCCGCTTTAGACGTCTCTTGCGAGATGACTTGGTGAGCCCTCCTCCTCCAAATCTCCCTGAGATCATGTGTACATGTCTCTCTGGGGTCTGTGGTGGGTCTCTTCGATCACTGTCATCTCGCTTCCTTTTTCCATGATTATCCGACCTCTCTACGAGATATCTGTCGAGCCGACCTTCACTGGCCAGCTTTTCTATCACGTTTTTGAGGTCGTAATAGTCATTTGTAGGATGGCCAAACATCTTATGGTATTCGCAGTAGTCGCCACGACTCCCCCCTTTTTGTTCTTGATGGGCCTAGGGGATGGAAGCCTTTCAGTATGGTAAATTTTCCTATACACATCGACTAGGAAAACTTTCAGAGGAGTATAAGAGTGATATCTCCTCGGCTTTTCTACGCCGATCTCCTCTTTCCTTTTGCACTTTCTCTCTTTTTCTTTCGACAGGTGAGAGTGCCCAGGCCGCCAATTTGGCTCGTCGCTCTATTTCTTCCCTTAGGTTCCTCTCCGCCTCTCGTTGTCGTTCTAATTCCTATTCTAGCTGCTCCAAACGTCCCTGATGGTCATGGACCAATCCCATTAGTTCAGCTGCATGGGGCGGTCCTTCCTTTCCTGATTCACGCCCTTCGGAAGAATTTACCTTTGGGTTTTTTACCCCAGAGGTACCCTCTTTGTGTTGGTCATTCGCTTCCTGGTGGAAAGTCATGTCCGCCTCATTGTTTCCTGTGTTCAGATTTTCTTGTTCTGAATTAGTCGTGGTGTGGCCATATTCGGGTGAGTTGTCCGCCATCGAAGGATGATCTCGCGGGTCCCTGACAACGGCGCCAATGTTATGTTGGATAACCAAAGATTGATGTACTGGACTCGCGAGGTTGGCCCAATCGTCTTAGGAAGAAGGCCTTCAAGCTTGGTCCTGCGTTTGAGACCTTCGTCCGACTTGTATTCGAAGGAAGGAGAAGCGGGTGGTACCTGCAAAGACACTCTGATGCTTAAGTCAGCAAAGGTCTAAGCAAGTTTTGAGAGTATGGGAACTTCGAGATACTTGAGGGTTGTCAATGTACTTATAGTGGTGAACTCATAACCACCGTTGGAGTGGCTCCACCTTTTAAGGAGGATAACCGTCCCTTTATCTTAGAGAGGTTGAGGTATGACTCCTGGAACTGGGTTAAAAGATTTTAAGGGCCTTTATTTATTTTGAATAAGTGTTATCTGCCAGCTAATCTGACTCCTAACTTCCTTTTAGTGGAGTTTGCGTAGAAATCGACCTCTTCGGTAAAAGTCGGTCACGAGCGGAGGCCAACCTTCGAATTGGGCTTCTTTATCTTATTTGGTTCTGCGCCTTAGTGTTAGGTCAGGGTATGAACAGGTGACTACCCAAATTTCATAATATATTTAGTAGTTATATATCATAGATTATCACTAGTTTAGTTTGTTAAATTTTTTTAACTAATTTAGAAACACTCTGTGCTCGATTCATACCTCCTTATGCACTCAATATATTTTGTAACGTGTTTTACTAATGGTAATTAATCTAGAACGACTGTATACGTCTTATATCTCTCCCATTCACCCAATATATTTTATAACGTATTTTATTAATTAATGAACTTTTGAAAATTATACACTAATGAATTTTTGAAAATTATAATAATTTAGTAGAAGTGTAGAACACAAGACTTCTCATCATCATAACTATTACAATAATTGATTTGTTTTTAAATGCAATTTTATGTTTTATTGATTTTTCAATTTAATTTTTTAGATAAAAATATTAAAATATTCAATAAATATTAGTTTTATTATATTTATATAGACTGATAAAGAATTGGTAAGTCACAACTTTTATAATATAAATATTTTAAACTAAGTTTTATACAACTGTATTTTCTTATACCATCTTTAAGAATTTAAATCATTTTTTAACTAATTTAATTTAATACTATTTTACTGGTTTCTGAATTGACTTTTTCTTTTGTAAAAAAATATTCAGTAATTATTATATTAATTTTTATCATTATAATGATATTTTTTTACATATGCTACAGCTTATATATTTAAAGAATTGCATCTAATAAATTTAATCTTAATTTTTTAAAATTAAACATTAAAAATAGTGAAAATATTAAAAATTTAGTTCTAATTCAATTATTAAAAATTTTAAATTATTCAAAAAATACTAATCTAAGATATTTTATAAAATTTATTTATTTATTATCAAAATTTAAAGATAATAATATTTATAAATTTTTATTTTTATATAAATACTATTATGTATTTTTTATATGAAAAATTGAAAATTGTTGGCCTCCTCAAAAATTATTTTAAGCTCCGCCACTAAATGTGAACGTTTTCTTTTCAGATGGAGCAGCGCCCAGAAAAAAATTTCTCCTGTTCACACCATAAAGCAAAAAGCCAAACACTTCATTCGTGATGGACGCAATAATGTCTTATCTTCAATATTAGAATGTATAACTACATTAGAATATTTTTTTATTGGTCTTATATTATTATTATTATTATTATTATTATTATTATTATTATATAATTGCTTTTTTATTTTAGATTAGTTTATTTAAAGAAGTTTTATTATTTTATTAGAAAAGACACTAAAATATAATTATCTGTTATTGAAAATTTATTTTTATTTTTATTGTGTTGATTATTAAATTTTTAAATTTTTTAATTATTGTATTTTAGTTTTTTTGTAGTCAAATTTTATTGACCATAACTTTTGTTAATTATTGTAATTGTGTTTTGTAATTTTAATTTATGACTTTGTAAAATAATATGGCAGATTTTTATTTAAATTAATTGAAAAAACTAAACAAATCAAACTAAATCAAATCGATTTTAATTGGTTTGATTTTATTCAAATAATTTCGATAAAAAAATTGAATCAAACCGAATTACAATTTAAATGACTTTTCTCTAAAAAACTAACAATAATGTTAGAAAATCAAGAAGGTACCAATAAAAAATCAGCTAAATATCTTTAGGTGAATCAAAAATTTCTATGTGTATGGTACTTATACTAAGCATTAAGATGTTTTTTCTATTAAGTATCAGAATATTTCTTTTTCATACTAAATAGATGTTCTTTTATATATTTTATAAATTTTTTATATACTAAGAATCGAAATTGTTGAAAGCAGAATTTTGTGATTCCCGTCCCTAATTCTCCAACGAATCATTAAGAATGTTAATTTCGGGTCAAAAACAATTAATATCAAATATTATAAATTAAAAACAAATAAAATTAATTAAATATAATTATAAATTAGTTAAATTATTTACTTTTTACCTCATCCTCTTAATTCCATATACTTTTCCAAAAACTAAATCAAATCGCACCACAAAGAATTTACTACTACATGAAGATCCAATTCCAGTTCCAGTTTCCAGCTTCCAAATATCATAATGTGATCATGTTTCCGAAAATAAAGAGCCAGTAACTAGCAACGAGGGAGAGATTAGAGAAGAAGAAGAAATGAAAAATGGACCCACAATCACCTTCTGGACACATTGTTATCAGCAAAGTGTGTGGGGAGAAAACTCCCCCAAATTCCCATACCGCAATCAGTTATCTCAGCTTCTCTGTCTGAATGAGAGATGGCATGCACATCATTTCATGGATAATGTTATATTTCAAGAAATTCTTGTTACTTAATAAAATTCTTTATCAACATTGGTTGCCCAAAGTGGAACCCTCATTTCCACCCGTCCCACTTCACAAATATAATTTGCATGTATTAACTCTGCTTAAATTTAAGTAACTCAAATTACTAATATAGTTTTTTAAATTAAAATATTAATTAATAAAAAATTGATAGGTTACAAAAAATAAATTATATATTATTTTTTAAAAAATAAAATAAAATTTATTTATTTTAATTGGTTTGTTGTGTATTTTTAAATATTTAATATTTATTTTAAAAATACATTCGATAAATTTAACATCAAATTAAAAAATAAAAAATTTATATTTTTAATTAGATAACCTGTAAAATTAAAATAAAAATAGATAGAAACTTTTTAAAAAATAAAAATACCGTCAACTAGTAAATTAATTTCTTTTCCACCAACAAAAAAAGAAATAGTTGTTATTAGAGAAATTTTGAGTGAACGCTGCAATCTGATTCCTAAGTTCTAACCATTATTTCGAAAAAAAAATGTCACCTGAAAAAAAAAATCCAATTCAATTCTTGTCCTTTAACATTTTCGAAAAGAAAAAATATGAGGAGCCAATAAAATATTTATACAATGTGTACAATAGAGGTTTATGAAATATTAGAAATATAATCATTAATGTTACCTTTTCTCATCAACCGAAACTTTTGAAATGAGTGATATCATGACATAGTATTAAAGCGCTAGATCTGAAAGGTCAAGAGTTTGATCCTTGGTGAATCCCAAAATCAGTTTAATT
Organism: Arachis hypogaea; assembly: GCF_003086295.3. Lineage (NCBI taxonomy): Eukaryota > Viridiplantae > Streptophyta > Magnoliopsida > Fabales > Fabaceae > Arachis > Arachis hypogaea. The sequence continues at coordinate 102,925,472 of NC_092041.1, read as the reverse complement.
TTTCGAGAAAATGTTTATTATCCCTAGTATTCGGATGGTTATTCTAGATAGTACGGAGGATGTTTATTTTGTAACTTAATAGGCCATTGTATACATTGTACAAATAGTCCATTATCTTCCTAGCGGGATACTTTGAAAAAATACGGTCCCTCAATGATTTCTATCGCTAATTCGTAACGAAAATTATTTATGTGATACATTTGAAGAATGAACTGGTATGTTAAGTATCATGTTATCATTATCAAATTAGTTAGAGATTTATTTATCTTAAAAATTTAAATTGGTCAAAAATTTATTTATTCTTATTTTATTATTTATTTAGACAAAATGACCCTGTTTTGATGTTAAAATGATCAAAAATCTATTTATCTTAAAAAAGTTTGATACAATATTTATTAAAATTAATTTTTTATTTCCATGATATTCATTATATTATTGTTTTTTTATAAATTATTAAATATATAGTATAATAAGTATAAATTAATTAATAAAATATTATTTATTATGGAGCAAAATAAATAATTCTCAACGTATTTTTTAAATATATGAATAAAAAATTATACAATTAAAAACAAAGAATATTAATGAGAATTGAAGAGAATTTACAAACTAATTAGCACATTATTTTAATTTTGACATATGTGACATATATAATAGTAATATAATATTCATTTTAGGTCTTGATATGTACAAAATTTTTTGAGCAATGACGAGCTTAATTTAAATTAAATTAATAATTTCTTTTAATATTCTTGCATTCAAATACACTAGCAGCTAACTATTAGTACTAAATAAAATAAAGCATATATATTAAAACAACTATGTTAAGTGTATATTAAAATTAATTATCAAAATTAGTATTAGTATAAAATATATGTTAGAATAAAAATACACATTAAAAATAAATTAAACTACACATATATTCATACACAAATATAATGATAATTAATTTTAGTGTACAAATTGTAACGACCTAATTTTCTGTAAAACAAAATTTTTTCTGAAGTAATGGAGTTTTTCCAAAAATTCAGTAAAGCAGGCACCTTCAAGCACTTCAATCTGCATCATCCTAAAGCAAACACCTCTACTGAGCTAAACTCGACGACTTAGTCGCGAAAACCTAATTTTTGAACCACGTCGGTTAGGAATTTCAGATTCTGGTTTTCGTATTTAGTTTCAGTTTGACGAATCAAATTCGATTAATAATATTATAATATTATTATATTAATATTAGATTTGTTTGGGTAATATTTTAATATTATTTAATCTCCTTTAATTAAAAAACAGGAGATAAGTTTAACCAGGCTCACAGTCTACTAGTGCATGTTAATTAGTACCAGCACTCTCTGATGACTTTAACAATGCTAATGCCTTATCATATATCTTCTATTCTCATGTTAATCATGTTATTAGTATCATCTATACTAGTAGCTCAGATATTAATCTCTAGAAGTGTTGTTATTTATATTTTGATATATCTAGTTTTAGTAATTATACACTTGTGATATTTTTTACTAACCTCCCTAACCAACTGGTGCAGAATTTATAACCCACAAACTAACCGGCAAGTGCACCGGATCGTACCAAGTAGTACCTCAAGTGAATGAGGATCGATCCCACGAGGATTGATGGACTAAGCAACAATGGTTGATTAATTTACTTAGTTAGACAAGTAGAAAATGGTGTTTGGGTTTCAATTGCATTAAATAGTAAATTCTGAATATTAGAAAACGAGCAGTAAACAAGTAGTGAATAATATATGGAGAAACAGTTAAGGCTTTAGAGTTATCTATTTTCCGGATTGACTTTTCTTACTAACTATTTTAATCATGCAAGATTTAATTCATGGCAAACTATATGTGACTAAACCCTAATTCCTTAGACCTTTTTAGTCTCCTCTAAAATTCATCAACCGTCAATTTCTTGGTCACTTAATTCCAATTAGAGGGTGAAGTTCAATTCTAGTTTATATGCCACAGAAATCCTAATTACCCAAATATAAGAGGATTATATGTCACGTATCCCGTTAAGTCCAGATAATTAGAAATTTAGGAGAATATATTTTCAAGCTGTTGTTCAAGTAAAGAGCTTTTCCAAGTTATACAAGAACTCAATTAGAAAAAGGGTCATACTTCCGTTCCACCCAAATTCATAAAATAAAGAACGAAAATAATTCTTGAATCATAAATCAGTACATGAATTAAAATAGAAAAATAATAGTATCAATCCATACAATAGACAAAGCTCCTAACCTTAACAGTGGAGGTTTAGTTGCTCATGGTTCAAAGAGAAAATAAGGATTCGGGTAAACTGTAAAGTACGGAATGAGGTAGGAGAAGAGAGATAGAAAAGAGCCCGAAGGGCTGATTCTTTTCCCTTTTATATCTAATCCTAATTAATGTAAAATATATTTTTTAAAACTAAAATAATATCTTTTCCTAATTGTAAATAGAATAAAAGTTTAATCAGAATTAAAATAAATCTTTGAATGCCTTCGGTTTGGGCGCTGGGATCACTTGTGTATTAATGTCCACGCTGAACTTGAAAATTCTCAAGTTCAGCGTGGATGAGGCAGCGTCTTTTTGAGTGAGTTCCTTGAGTCCACGCTGAACTTGGGAATTTTCAAGTTCAACATGGATAATGTGTGATTCTTCCTTTGTACGTGGAGGAGGCCGAAAATGCTGAAGAAGAAGTGTACACTATTATACATCATTGGAAAGTCCTAGAAGTAGCTTTCTAATGCCGCTGGAATCACGTCAATTAGACCTTTGTAGTTCAAGTTATTCCAGTTTGAGTGCAAGGAGGTCAGGATTAACAGCATCATTCGCTTTCTCCCTTTTCTGCTACAAAACTTCGTCAAATCCATCCGAGTGCTACCTAAAATAAAGAGAATTGTATACGACTCAAAGTAGCATCCATAGTGGCTAAAAGATAATTAATTCTTGATTAAACTCAACAAATTGAATGCAAATTTACTAGGAAAAGGTAGGAAAGATGCTCACACGTCACAACACCAAACTTGAATTGTTGCTTGTTCTCAAGCAACTAAAATTAGTACATGATTAAGATGTGAATTTGCATGAGAGGTGAGAGTTTAGTTATGCTCATGTCTCTTCTTAAAGTGGGGTTTATCTATTGTAATTCTGAACAGTTTTGGTATCTCACTCTCCTTTGAATCAGAGGAATGTCACTATCATTCGGAATTAGAATCCGGATCATATTATGAATTTTCTGCTCTTTGTACTCTAGTTTAATCCTTGAACACATCATACATCCTTTACTTCTCAATGAATTGGTGCTTTGCACCTTGAGTCTAGCCGTGACTTTAAATGTTTTGTCTCAAGCTTCACTTGACACAAAAACACCACAAGCACTTAATTGGGAAACTCTCTTTAAGTTCTGATTTTTCTTTCAGTTTCTCTTAGACAGCGGTGCTCAAAGCCTTAGGCATACTCTGCTAAATGTATTTGGCCTCGACTCTAAATATTCTGTCTCAAGGATTACTTGACACAAGAACACCACAAACATATGACTAAGGAAACAAATCTTTAAGCTTTTAATTATGTTTGACCTCCTTAGTCATTGATGCTCAGCGCCTTGGACCTTGCTTTTATTTTTCTTTTGTTGTTTCTTTTGCTTCAAGGATTAAGCTTTCACTAATTTCAGAGAAGTCATAATAGTTCTCTAAATTCTTGTTCCTTATACATCAACATCCTTTGATTCAAATTCAAATATGCACTATTCATGTCATTCATTCATAATCACAAATAATACCACCACATTTAAGTAAATAAGACTATTCTTTAATATAAACTCAATTTCTCATGCAATACATCACTTCTTTTCTTTTCTTCTTGATTTCAAGTTCAGTGAGTAATACATGAGACACCCTTTCAGAATAAAAATCAAATAGCAAAGTAAACAGTAAATTAAACTAGAACTTAGAAATTGAAATAACAATTGATCATGCAATAACAAAAAATAAAACAGCAGAAAACCGGAACATAACATAGTAAGAACGGGAAGGAATATAGAATGAAAGGAACTTAACCACCTCAGTTATCCTAGTGGTCATCTCATTCTTCTGGCTGTGCTCCTCTGTGGAGATGATTCGCCTCCCTTTGGTGTCACTAAAATAAACAGAAAAGCCAAAAGCGAAGCGACAACACCAAACTTAAAAGTTTGCTTGTCCTCAAGCAAAGAAAAACTGAAAATAGAGAAGGACATAAAAAGACAGACGAAGAAAGAAAAATAAATATTAGTATATAAAAAAATAGAATAATAAAAAGACAAAAAAAATAAAAATAATTAAAATATATATATATATTAACTTTTTGTTTTATTATTATTATTATTATTATTATTATTATTATATATATATATATATATATATATATATATATAAAGGTATTTATTTATTTAATGTATATGTATAGAAGAAGGGGGGGCACGTATATATATATATATATATATATATATATATATATATATATATATATATATATATATATATGTTTGGGAAGGGAAGGATATGGGATAAATATTCTTGATTGTAGGTCAAAACAGCTGAACTTGAAAGAAAACAAGTTCAGCGCCGCAGCTTCCATATACACTCTTCCTCTCCACGCTGAACTTGGTGCAACCCAAGTTTAGCGTGGTCCTGCTTTTTATTTTATTTTATTTTTATTTTATATATATATATATTTTGAATTATCCACGCTGAATTTGAAAGGAGCTAAGTTTAACGTGGACCTTTCCGAAGCAAATTTTTTTTGTATGCATGCATCCACGCTGAATTTGAAAAATCTTAAATTCAGCGTGGAGTCTGACCCTTATTCATGCTGGATACGTCGTTCTCCTCGTTAAACTTGGAATTTTTCAAGTTCAGCGTGGCATCTTTTATTATTATTATTATTATTATTTGGTTTCTATTTTAAAATAGCTGCGTGATCCGAAAATTAGTAAGAACTCAATATAAATCAAATAAGTAAGAAAACTACTACTACAAAAAATAACTAAGAATGAAAAGGAACGATCATATTACGGTGGGTTGTCTTCCACCAAGCACTTTTAGTTAAAGTCCTTAAGTTGGACATGTGGTGAGCTCCTTGTCATGGTGGCTTGTGCTTGTACTGATTTAGGAATCTCTACCAATGTTTGTAATTTCAATGGCCACCGGGATTCCAAGCTAGGCGCATAACGCCTTCGAGCAAGTTGAAGCAAGTGACAAGGCCCCAAGAGTGTTGATTGTGGGAATAAATTATAGGGTCCCACACCTTGCTTTTACACCCGTCTTTTTGTGGATCACCATTGTTCCCACCGGGTGGCAAGCAATCTGAATTCTCACAGAGACATCCAAACAACCTTCTAGACCCATTCAATTGAGCTCTACACCAATTCTTGTACTTCAATTTGGAGCATGCAACCATATTGAATCTTGCTTGACAACTCTTGCCACTAACCATCTTCCTCTTACTCTTAATGCCACAAAGAGCTCTAAGTTGACCATCCGTCTCCAGTAGCCCATATTCAAGTGGGAACGTAAAAGTTAAGGATAGAAATTTTACCCACTTGAATGTTGTATTGGATGGCGATGGCTTTGGGAGAGGTCTTGCAAGCTCCACTCCCTTGTGTTCTTCTTTGAATTCTTCTACCTCTTTGCAAGCTTCCTCAATTTGAACATCTTCCTCTTGGTAGCTTTCTTCTAATTCAATCTCTTCTTCATTGCTTACCAAGGGCATGAGAGGTTGTGCATCTTCCTCTTCTTCCATATGTGATGGTGGAAAGTTCTCTAATTCACTAGAGTATAAACTCCTTTGATTGGTTTCCTCACTTTCTTCTATAGGATGTTGCATTGTACCTCTTGGGAAGGAATTTGCTTGTTCCCCTTTCTGGTTCTTGGTCATCGTCTGCACATAATTCTCTACATTTTTGACACTCGTCTTTATATCATGTAGGAATTCTTTCATGAGGAGCTCAAGATCTTATGGTATTTGAGATGAATAAGGAGATTGTGGCTCTTGATATAAATAAGAAGGAGATGATGGTTCTTGATATGAATATTGAGATGGTGGTTCTTGATATGAATATGGAGGTGGTGGCTCTTGATAATTGGAACATGGAGCATTGAAGTCTCTTTGGTTTTGATCTTGCGAACCAAAATTTGGATAATTCCTCCATCCACCATAGTATGAATCACTATTCGGGTGTGAGTAGTAACCCATGTGATCTCTCTCCATTATTTTTCTTTAGCACAAAACACCAAAAAGGATTAAACGCACCATGTGGTAAACAGGAAAGTAAAGAAGAAAGAACATAATTCTAAGAATTAAAATAAAACTAAGTAGGAAATACCAAACTTAATTTCAGAAATTAAGAAAAATATTGATGCTATTTATTTATTAAATTTTTTTTTGATTTTTTTGAAAATATTAAAAATAGATTTTAATAAAATTAAAACTAAAACGCCTAATCTAAGCAATCAAACAACTGATAGTTGTTAATCACAGTCAATCCCCGGCAACGGCGCCAAAAACTTGGTGCAGAATTTATAACCCACAAACTAACCGACAAGTGCACCGGATCGTACCAAGTAGTACCTCAAGTGAATGAGGGTCGATCCCACGAGGATTGATGGACTAAGCAACAATGGTTGATTAATTTACTTAGTTAGACAAGTAGAAAATAGTGTTTGGGTTTCAATTGCATTAAACAGTAAATTCTGAATATCAGAAAGCAAGCAGTAAACAAGTAGTGAATAATATATGGAGAAATAGTTAAGGCTTCAGAGTTATCTATTTTCCGGATTGACTTTTCTTACTAACTATTTTAATCATGCAAGATTTAATTCATGGCAAATTATATGTGACTAAACCCTAATTCCTTAGACCTTTTTAGTCTCCTCTAAAATTCATCAACCGCCAATTCCTTGGTCACTTAATTCCAATTAGAGGGTGAAGTTCAATTCTAGTTTATATGCCACAGAAATCCTAATTACCCAAATATAAGAGGATTATATGTCACGTATCCCGTTAAGTCCAGATAATTAGAAATTTAGGAGAATATGTTTTCAAGTTGTTGTTCAAGTAAAGAGCTTTTCCAAGTTATACAAGAACTCAATTAGAAAAAGGGTCATACTTTCGTTCCACCCAAATTCATAAAATAAAGAACGAAAACAATTCTTGAATCATAAATTAGTACATGAATTAAAATAGAAAAATAATAGTATCAATCCATACAATAGACAGAGCTCCTAACCTTAACAGTGGGGGTTTAGTTGCTCATGGTTCAGAGAGAAAATAAGGATTCGGGTAAACTGTAAAGTACGAAATAAGGTAGGAGAAGAGAGATAGAAAAGAGCCCGAAGGGCTGATTCTTTTCCCTTTTATATCTAATCCTAATTAATGTAAAATATATTTTTTAAAACTAAAATAATATCTTTTCCTAATTGTAAATAGAATAAAAGTTTAATCAGAATTAAAATAAATCTTTGAATGCCTTCAGTTTGGGCGCTGGGATCACTTGTGTATTAATGTCCACGCTGAACTTGAAAATTCTCAAGTTCAGCGTGGATAATGTGTGATTCCTCCTTTGTACGTGGACCCCACGCTGAACTTGAGAATTTCTCAAGTTCAACGTGGAGGAGGCCGAAAATGATGAAGAAGAAGTGTACACTATTATACATCGTTGGAAAGTCCTAGAAGTTAGCTTTCTAATTCCACTGGAATCACGTCAATTAGACCTTTGTAGCTCAAGTTATTTTAGTTTGAGTGCAAGGAGGTCAGGATTAACAGCATCATTCACTTTCCCCCTTTTCTGCTACAAAACTCCGTCAAATCCATCCGAATGCTACCTAAAATAAACAGAATTGTACATGACTCAAAGTAGCATCTATAGTGGCTAAAAGATAATTAATTCTTGATTAAACTCAACAAATTGAATACAAATTCACTTGGAAAAGGTAGGAAAGATGCTCACACGTCACCAACCAATCATCATCAAGCACGTTTTTTTCCCACCCCACAAGACACTCCAAGACTATTCATTCTTCACTCATTTGGCCGAAAACAAGGAGAAAGAAAAAGAGAGAACTTTTATGACACTTTGATCTTCAAAGATTGATTTCTTCCAAATTAAAAGTCAAATTAAAATTATAAACCGATTAAAGTGATCTTCTTTTCTTCCTCTTCAAAACCATATGATTTTTCTTAGAACAAAATTAGGTGAGATGAGTGCTCTCCCTCCTTCTTCAATTTGATTTCAAGAAAACCTTGTTAAACTTGTGTTTCCTTGATGTTCTTCCATAGATCTCTTGTTTAGCTTGACTTGTGGGTCAAGAAGCTTCAATTTCCAGCAAGTTTAAGGTAAGGAATCCCTTCCTAACCTGCTGCTATGGTTCGACTAGTTGATGTTGTTGAAGTTTAAAGTTTTTCTTGATTGGATTTAGGATGAAAAAGTGATCAAAGAACACTTGGAGGAGTAACCAAATTTGGAGTTGCAAACTATGGTAGGGTTTGATGAAATTAATCTTGATCAATTGTATTTGAGTTGTGTGATTGTTGTATGGTTTGGCTATGATTGAAATTGATCATTTCTGTTAGTGATTCTTGGTAAATTTTTTGTGAAAATTTGATGATATTCAAGTTATGAATGTTGTTCTTGGGTGCAGCTGAAAAAACGAACCCTAACCCTTAAATTGGGGATAAATTAGTGTTGAAATCAAGTAGAAATCATGGAATTTCAGTGGCTGCTAATTTATTTTGAATTATGATAAAAATCAGTTACCAAAAAGATTGAAAAATGGGTCAGAATTGAAGAAAAAAATTTGAAAAATTTACGAAGAATACTTTGAATATTGTCAAGAACACTCAAGAACAACTCTTTGATTCATTTTAGGTCAAAGTGCAAATATTATTATGTTTTGGCGAGAAAGTATAAATACTAAAAGTTTACGAGGTTCAAGTATAAATATCAAAAGTTAAGGGGATCAAAATATAAGTTTTATAAAATATTGGGATCAAAATATAATTTTCGAAAATTATGAATAAAATATTATTAAAAATATTTAATAATAAAATAATGACAAAAGGCAATTTTTTCTAAAAGTCTTAGGAAGATAATTTTAAGCTCAGAATTCTATAATTACCGTCATAAAATACCTAGGGACTGATTAGAACATATTAGTAAAGAAAAGATAAAATAAAGATAAAATGTTGAAGAAAAAATGAAATCTGAAGAAAAAGAAAGTAAAAATTTAAAAGTAAAGATAAATGTCGTTTAGAGAAGCGAACTAGAGGCAAGATAGTTAGTACTCGACATTGTGTTTAGGGTTAGGCAAAGTATGAAAAGTTAAACTGGTTCAGCATAGATTTAATGAACCTAATCTTGGAACATGTTGATTATTGATACCGAAACTGAAACAGTTTGCAAAGTAAAAGTTAAAGAGATAAAGAAAGAAAGAATAAAATATCTTATGATAAAAGAAAACTGAATGGTTAAGAGGCTGCCTGGTAAGGATGAAGGTTCCGTCCTGCTTGCTTAGTGCATAGACTAAATTATCATTGATCTTGGAGAAACCTACGGGCTGAATGATCATGGATCTCAGGAAAACCTATGGAATGATTAAGAAATGATCTCGGGGACGCCCACGGGCTAAAGATCACTGTTTCCCATTGTATGTATATTATGACGTCAAACTTTGCGATAATTAACTGTTGTCACGGACTGGTAGTATGTTAACCACATCGACATATATACACGGACTAATGCAATTGGAAAATCATATATGGGACTTGTGCCTCGGAAACATTGGGTTGCGGGTAGTTAATTGACGCATGAGCTCATGACCTGCATAGGACAGACATGCATCATACTTGGTTGCGCATCTTTCTCTTATATTTATTGTATGAACGTATGCTTTCTCTGTGTTTGTGATCTATTTCTTGTATTATTCTATTGTATTCTTTTTTCTCTATTTTTTCTACTTTTTCTATTTTCTTTGTTTGCTGTAAGAATATACATTCAAAATATTTTAATGTCTGACGCAACAAAAGAAGCGATTAACATGACTAATTAGCCCGACTCTACTAATAACTTCCCAGTTCTTACCCATTTTCTCCCCCCTTCAGATGGAAGTAGGAGTATCCTTCCATAATCTGTTGATGATCGTTCTGCAAAGAGGATTCCCCTCTAGGTAGTCTTTTGGGTCTAGGATGAATTCTATTTTTTGTTTATATGTAAATATTATAAGACCAGTCAACGTCTGTTCCCCATTTGAATACGAACTTTAACCTAAATCCTGTGTACGAGGCTCTTGTTATGAGGGTACTTGATGAAATACCAATGAGATGCCCTATGAAAACGTATGATCATGTAGAGGAGTAGTAGATGATGTTTCGCCTTTTGATAACATTCAACTTGACCCGAATTTTGAAGACCTAGAACATACTTTTCATCGCTTTTGTAGTTTAGAGGGATTAGGTGAGTATAGAGTCTAGGTTAGCTTGGGCGTCAGCTTAGAGACTTCTTGAACAAGTCAAGGCCTGGGATGTTGTGTATGTGTGTGTCTATATATATATATATATATATATATATATATATATATATATATATATATATATATTATCTAGCTGTTTCTAGGGATGTTCTAACTAGGATATATACTCTAATAAAGGCTGGATAATTGAATGTTGTTAACTGCTTGAGACATATATATGTGTGATTGTTTATAATAGGGGTGTAATCGGTTCGATTTGATTCGGTTTTGGACCGAAAACCAACCGAACCGACCTGATTGGTTCTACCATGATACCAACCATTCGGTTGGCTGCTGTTTGAACAACCGAACCAAACCGAACCGAACCAACAATGGTTTGGTTCGTTCGGTTTTTTACACCTAATTATCAGAATTTAAATTACCATAAAATGAAGTTTAAAACCTTCAATAAACTAGAATAACAAAAGTACGTCACATCCAAATTCAATACAAATTCAACTTAATTAAACATAAAATAAAGACAACTAAAAATGTCTAGCAAAACAACAAAAATAAACACACTTTAAACCGAAACAGTCACTTTAAAACAAATAAAAACCAAACAGCCACTATGCTTAATCTGAATCCACACCAGACTCATCATCATCTTCTCCGGTTGGTGTAATTTCTACAAAAATAAAACAAAAAAAATCAATATAGATTATAAACATAAACCATGAAAGGAACTACAAATTTCTTTTTTGCATACCTAATTCAAGCATATATATATAAACATAACAATAAAAAATCAGCATTGTTGGCTGCATATATATAAACATAACAATGAAAAATTAGCATTTTGACTGATCAACAGCACCAAAAGTATTATTTCCAGCAACAAATTTAGTATTCAAACTTGTGAAACATATTAATTATATGCAGCCATATATATGCAGACATATAAAATCAACCATCAAACATACACTGCACATGTTTTCTATATATATATATATATATATATATATATATATATATATATATATATATATATATATATAGTGGCTCATTTGCTATACTGGCCTGGCATTGTGTGAAATTCCTAAATCTATATAAATTCCACCTAAGCCCATGCTACTTGAGTTCGACATAGTTACAAACAATTAAATTTGACAAGCAAGCTATGCTTCCTAACTAGTATATTCGGATGGTACAAAAAAACATTCAAGAATTATTACATAAAACTGGTGTTAACTGCCAAGATCAATGCAAAGACAGTAGGATGTTGTTATTTGCATCCTTGTTGCTATTCACTATACATCTTCAACATAAAGATTTAGTAAGCTTGCTAGGAACATGCAAACTACCAACATTTACCTTGATAATTACAAGTAAAACATGGTATTTGCAATATACTATAGATTGTACCCAGTAAAATACTAGTTAACCTCCAACTCAAACAAAGACAGCTAATATGGTAAACTCATCAGCAATCAATTAATTATCAGTTGTGACGCTACTCAAAACCCATAAATCAGACCCCACAAAGATGTTAACCTTAACCATCTCAATCATATTCTAAAGCAAGATTTCAGTATTTCATGGGATTTCAATCACTCACAAGCTACTTTCTCTATTTTTAATTAAATGTGCACTTTTGAAATACTTTCCTTCCCTTTTTCTAGTCCTATACCTTATTAATAAACTCCAATCATCCTCAATAACAGGGTCAAGCCACCAAGACAGGGTAAGTGTGTAAAGTAAATAACTTGCAACAAGAACATCTAATAAGTAAAAACTTGCAACAAATTGTAAAAAAATTGAGTTACCAACCTCATGACGACATTGTGAGTTGCAGGAGAAGGCTCGGACCAAGGGTTTTCTCGCCAATGAAGAGGAATTGCTCGACGACAGAGACTGCTGGACGGCGACGAGGACTGTTGTTCGGCGACGGGGAAGAACGGCTCAGATGGAGATCGACGACGGCGAGACGATGGCGTGAGGACAGCTCTCTGCAACGCCTGTGATGGAGATCGACGACGTCCTTCACGGTGACTCGACGACGGCGCTCTCACTCTCTCAGCTCTCTGGCTCTCTCAAGCTCTCATTCTCTCAGGGTCTCAGGCAATCAGGCATAGAGGAGAGAAAGATGAACCATTGTGTTGTGGGGTTGTGACTTGTGGCTGCGCTGAGTAGGGGTTGGAAGGTTAGAGGTTTGCATGTTAGGTTAAAGGGAAAATGTGTAAAAAAAGCATTTCTGAACCAATATTTCGGTTCGGTTTTCACTGAGCCAACCGAAAATTGAACCGAACCAATCGGTTTAATTCGGAAAAAAATTGGTTTTTTTGGTTTTCCATTCGGTTGTTGTAAATTTTGGTTCGGTTTTGTGATAAATTTCAGTCCGGTTTAGTAACTTACACTCCTAGTTTATAACTATTGTATCTATTACTATTTGTGAAATGATTATGAATGATTCCATTTATTAATCCAAACGTTTTTAAAAAAAGTACCTTGTAAAATAACTATGCTTTTAGGTATGATCTAAACATACTGAAAATTTTTGGAAGACAAGTTGGTAGCGGTCAATTTTTGGTATGATCTAAACATCCTGAAAATTAGATTGTTACACAAATAATATTTTTAATATTAAAAATGATTGATAAAATGAAAATATCAAATTATCAATAATATAATTAATCTATTAATATTATGTGTGTGTATTAGAAACCATTGATGAAATTCGATTATATGCATAGTAATAATTAATAAATACAGAGTGATAACTTATGATGAACTTTAAGAATTATTTGTATATATAGTGATTTATATTGAAATATCTATAAATTTATATATGTAAACAACATAGTATTATGAAAAAATTGACAAACTTTTATATAATATGTCTAATAATTCATTCATTAATCAAGTAGTAATATATTATAGGCGTTACGAGGTAATACCTAAAATCAAGGTAGATATGGACCCATACGTAAGGTCCGAATTCCTTTGGATAAAGGTTCTGACTTGTTTGTTAAAACGGTGGGTTGTCCAACGTTCTCGCCTAGACGATGGTAGGAGTATCTGTAAAGAATTTCGATACTTAAATTAGTAAAAGTTTAAAATATGCTTATGTGAATTGAAATTGAGAAATACATAAGTTTGATGGCTCATATATAGGAATAAAAGATAACTTGGCCATCACTCTTGAAGAGCTCCACTTATAATAGTGAGTAGTTTCTTTTCCAGTGTTTAGAAAGTTATCCCACGTTATAGTAGTAGATGAGCTATACATAAGTATCTAAAATAGTGTTTGACAAGGTTTTATTTGCCACTAACATAAGGACCCGTGCAACTGCACGGGATCAATGTTTTCTCAAAATTTTCAAATAAAAAATATTAGAATATAACCAAAATATCTTGGATAAAAATGCATATGTTATATTAATATTGAAATAACAAAAAAATTATTACTATGTTCAAGTAGAATCACAGGATATAACAATCATTCATCATGTTAATTAATATTATAACTTAAAGAAACACCATACTAATTTGATTGTTAATACAAACGGAGAAAAAAGATAATCAAATACTTCACATTTTTTACAACAACTATTCATACCATAAAGTAAAAAGTACCTAGATTAACTAACAACTTCACATACTATACATATTTTAAGTCTTAGAGTATGAAGAAATTTAGGTTCCAAAGTGGGTTAAGAACAATTTTGATCCCTAAGGTATAAGTCAAATTTTTTTTCGTCCCGAGCCTTTTTTTTGCATACAAAATCATCCCTAAGGTTTAACTTGGTTCTAAAATCATCTTTACCTTAAGGACCAAAATTGTATGGAGGTGGCTGCGAAAGCGAATACAGAGGTGGATTGTGAACAACTTCTTCTTCTTTTTCCCTTCTCCTTCGCAGGAGCAGAAACACTCTCTTTCTCTTATTTTTTTTTTATAATTTTTTTGTTATGAGTAATTTGGTCCAAAATTTTAATATTTAAGTAAAAAGGTCAATTTTAAAACTTGATTTTAAACCTTAGAGACAATTTTGTACGCAAAAAAAGGTTGGGGATGAAAAATATTTTTGGACCATACCTTAGGGACCAAAATCGTACTTAACCCTTCCAAAATGTAATGTCAATTCTAAAAATAATACCAGAAAGTTTCAAACCACATAAATCATTTCCTTCTAGTTACATAAACTCGAATTAAATGATCTTCTTTGAAAACTTTCTTAAAAACACAAAAATCTATAGTTTTAAGTTTATGAATTTTCACAAATCTTTTCATTTAGGACCAATTTTGTATTTTCGTTCTCTGTTTTTACTTTTCAGTACATTCATTCCAAAGTTTTTAGTATTCTTTGAGGTAGCGTTTGTTTGCAGAGACTGGAACTGAGACTGAAAAACAGAGACTCGGTATTATGTTTGTTGACCTAAAGACTAGTACTTAAATTTTTGTCTCCGTCTTTCAAATTTTAGTATTTCAGTACCTCCAAAAAGTAGAGACACTGGAGACAGAAAAATTTAAAGATGGGGATAGAAATTTTAAATATAATTTGTAGCTAAATTACCCCCATTCTAATTCAATAATTCCAAAATTATCCTTAATGTAAATCAGGGCTTCTTGATCAACCCTCGTGACTCCATCTTTTCATTCTTCTTTAAAACAGCCATTGCAGCCGCTCAAGCATTCTTCTTCAAGAACAGCCACTGCATCGCCGCTGGCCTCGCCACCACTAGGTAAGTGATTTGCCGCTTTCAAGTTCATCTTCGTAGCCTCCATCTTCTCATCTCCTCTTTTTCTCCTTCATAGGAAAATCGAAGAATGAAGATGTCGCCTCTCCCTGGTTGCTATCGACCTCAACGATCAACTCCTCGTCCGAACTGCTATGACCCAGGTTAGTTCTAAACAAATGTTGTTTAATTTACTGATTCCTTTCATCTTTTCCATCGTGCTCTAATTTGTGGATTTGTTCGTGACCTAGTATTGGGACTTTTCTCGTCTTCTGATAATCAGTTTGATCTGTGGATTTAACCATTATTTGTGTAATGCTTAAATCAAATTTGTTTGTGTTTGAAAGGTGTATTTGTACTCAGAACCTCTTTGCTTGGTTTGTCATTATTTTGTTAATGGTGTGAAGTAGTAGCATTGAAGTTGAAGAAATTCTTTGCCTGGTGTGGATTTGTTCGTGACCTAACTAACCCATTTATTTCAGCTTTATAATTAATGAGTTTATGATGTTTACTTTCTTTTAAGTGCCACTAATTGGATCATTACTCAATTCATTAGCCTAACTACATCTATTTGTTGAATTCATTCTGGATTATACTTTTTTTCCCAATTTTTTCATGTCTGCGACTGCTATTGTTCCATGTCTGCACAGAGCTCTCAGGACTATGTGTTCGTTTTTAGGCCAAGATTCATGTGTAGATGGCATATGCATCTTCAAATGCATTATTTTTTTATTGCATATAATATTTATTTATTTAATGCACCGTGTCTTTGATTAGAATGAAATTAATTAGCCAATTAGAACGCATTTTAATAAGTTTTCAGGTCTATGTTTGGTTTCTAATAATAGTTGTGGATTTGTGCAGCTTCATACCTCAATAGGTGCAGTTTCTGCATCAAACCAAACCCAATTACCTAACCATTAGCATTTCTATTGCTGACTAGCACAAAAGTAAGAGTGATATTTTTGTTGTGCATAAATATAAAACTTATTTAACATACACAAACAGCATTTTGGTTTATATATTAGAACTATTGCTAGGTAGGCTACAATTCTTAACATATCTAGTTGAGGGGAAGAATGTTTGTTCTCTAAACTGGTAAGTGAAATTGTTGAATGTACCTGAAATCATATAAATATGCTTGATATAGCTTAGGTGATAATGACGGCACAGTTATTTGTGTCAAGTTTTTTCAGTTCACATTTTAATTACCAAATCTTTTTTTTTTTGCCTTTTGGAAGGGTTTGATGTGCTTAAAGTACCTGAAAAAGTCACTTTCAATATATGAAATGAGAAAGGAAAATCGATATTATCATTTTTATTATGTTTCTATTGTATTTCCTGTTTAGATTTTCACTTGAAACTAAATTAAAATTGAGAAGTAAATAGAGTTACATGTCTTTTGATTCCAGTTTCTTATTCTTATTTTTGGTTCTAAGAAGATATAGCAGATTTTGCATGAAGAAGTGTCAGATTTTTTTGAATATTTATGCATTTTTTAATGTAATGACTTTGCTAGGAAAAAATGGAAAGGTCACAAATTATTAAGCGATGCGTGTGTTTTTATGAAGAGATGAGATCCAAGCATGAAGATTTGATATTGTTCTTTGTGCTTAAGTTATTTGTTTACTTTAGGGATAGAAGTAGTGGCCAACTGTCGTTAGACGATAGAATGAATAGTAGAATTAGACGTGAGGCTTTAGAGCGTATTGTTGGTGAGGGTGATAGGAATTGTATCTGGGAGTTGAGAATGAACACAAATGCCTTTGCTAATTTGTGTGAGTTCCTCAAAGTTCAAGAAGGACTTAAAGAGGATGGTCATTTAAGCCTGCTGGAGTAGATTGCAACTTTTTTAATTATCTTAGCACATCACAAAAAAAAAATCGTAGTTTGCAGGTTAGATTTTGTAGGTCTGGAGAAATAGTTAGTAAGTATTTCAATAAAATTTTAAAGGTTGGTATACGTATTCAAAGTATTTTGTTTGCCAAGGCTACACCGGTTGAAGAGGATTGTCTTGACCTCACATGGAGAAGGTTTAGAGCTTATTCGATGTTGTGTGATTTTTTTTACCTAAAGAATTCTATATCTGAGTATCATAACTTTCTATGGATGATAGGGTTGCTTGGGAGAATTAGATGGCACTTATATATAGGTGACAGTCCCCAAGTCTGGAAAGGCAATATATCGAACAAGAAAGGGTAAAATCTGCACTAATATCTTAGGAGTGTGTAACTGGGAGATGGGTTTTGTTTATATACTCAGTGGATGGGAGGGATCAGCATCTGATTCACTGATACTTTGAGATGCAATAACTCGTCGTAATAGTTTTAAGATACCCCACGGTAATTATGCCATCTTTGGATTTAAGCCTATACATATAACTGGAGTTCACAATAGTTAAGCTTACGTTGTTTGCATTACTTGTCTATATGTAATTACTATTTAGTTGATGCTGGTTACACAAATGGTCCGGAGTTTCTAGCACCGTATAGAGACACTCGATATTATGTTAGAGACTAGAGAGTAGGCCCAAGGAGCACATGCACCTCACAATTACCAAGAATATTTTAATAGGGTTCATTCTTCTACCAGGAATATTATTGAGCGATGCTTTGGTTTGCTAAAGAAGAGGTGGTCAATCTTAAGAAGCCCTACCTTTTACCCTCTAAAGAAACAAACATAAATAATTATTGTTTGTTATTTGCTACAAACTTTTATTCGAAAGAGTATGGATATAGATCCGGAGGAGTAAGGTGGCATATTGGATGAATTTATGCCTGATGGAGATGAAGCACAGGACGGAATGATTGACGTGGTTGAAAACACAAACAAGTGGACACACTGGCGTGACAACATAGCAACTGAGATGTATGAAGAATGGCGAACAAGTTGTATGGAGTAGAAATAGCTTAATTTGTGTTGGAGCAGAGTAATGAACATTGTAATCAATTAAGTAGTGTTGTAATAGCACCATTTTAATTTGTAAG
Source organism: Arachis hypogaea (assembly GCF_003086295.3). NCBI lineage: Eukaryota > Viridiplantae > Streptophyta > Magnoliopsida > Fabales > Fabaceae > Arachis > Arachis hypogaea. Next base: position 102,907,274 of record NC_092041.1, on the reverse strand, counting down.
ACTTGTTGTGAAGGGAACCATTGTAATAGCAACCTTTTATTTGTAATAGCAACTAGTAGTTTGTGGTTTAGGGTGAAATATTTGTATTTGCCTATGGCGTCATTTGTGGTTATTTGTGTTATTTTTTGTTGTTTTTTTTATTTTGTTAATTTCGTTAATTTATTTTAATTTTGTTAATTTGTGTTAATGTATTTTAATTTTGCACAAGGTTAATTATCTTAATTTTGGTAGGTGAAAATGGACGATAAACACATGTGGACTGATGAAGAGACTAATACTTTTGTTGGCTTCATGGAGGAGTTTGTGGTAGATAGTCAGAGGGCTGAATGTGGTCAATTCAAACCCAGAACATTTGAGAAACTAGCTCTGAAGATGCTGGAGGCCTTCTCCGGATGTACCCTAACTGCGAAACACTGCAAGAATAAGCATAAGCGGTTGAAGGAGAAGTATCAGTGCGCCGCTGACATGCTTGGATGCAGTGAATTTGGCTGGAATCATGAAAAATAATGTGTCGAGGTTGACAGCAAAGATGTCCTTGATGCATGGTTGAAAGTGAGTATGATTCATACTTTTTATTAAAGCATATAAGTATTTGGTATCCTTTTAATTACACTGACAAGAAATGGTGATGTTTATAAGAAGAGGATTAGGATAAAGAGCCAGCAAAAATTGAGTTGTTTGTTCATGTTAATTTTGAAAGTTCTTTTGTTCTGTATTTCCCTTTTTAGTTTCCCTTTCATGCTGTTGTTGCTGTGTGGAATGGTGAGAGAGATTGATTAATGTAGTTAGAGCTATGCCATTATTAAATTATTAGGAACTTGATTAATGTAACTAATTTGTAACTGTAGCTGTGTCATTATTAAAAACAAGAAATAATTGGTGAAAGTATAAGTTATCAGAAAATGAGATTGGTCAAATTTGCATGTGTGCTTGTTATGGTAACATTGTGTGGACTAATGTAGATGATTATCATTGTGGGTTTGTTTTGGTAACATTGGAATATTTTGCTTAGATATGTTTGTTAAATTCGGTTTATATTTTCATAAGCACATCCAACCAAGTTCTATAGTCCTGGCAAGCCTTTCCTCTATTTCACCAGCTAGAGGGTATATTTGGTAGGGATAGAGCTACGGGAGCATGTGCAGTTAGTGGCTTTAATGCAGAGGAACATGTTAATGAAAAGACTGAAGACACTGCAATTGGATTTGATGACTCTGAGATGTCTCCACATTCAGACATGGACGGAGGGCCAGCAGTGCAAGGACAAGCCTCACATTCTGAAGCTGGTGCGAGTGGAGGAAGCACAAGGCGATATGGGAGGAAGAGAAAGCAAGCTGATATTTTAGAGAGGATGGCTGACCATATCCAGCAATCTTCTGCTGACCAAAGGAAGAATGCCCAACTACTTGCTGATGCCATTGTTGGGGTGAACGAGAAGTTTAAGGTTGGTGAGAAGCTTACACATCTTGGGTTCGATGATGAAGAGGTGGTGAAGGCAATTTTGAAGTTTGCTGAGAGTCCGAATATGTGTACACACTTCTGAGGCTTGTTAGATTCATAGAAGATTGTCCTTGTGCATTTCATTATCTGAAGTTGACTGTTAATCGACACTTGATATATGGATTTGGCTTAGGGTATTAAGTTTTTCACTATAGGGATAGCTTATTTTGTGAGATGGTTATATTTTACACGATTTAATGTACAAACTTATATTTGGTATACATTTGGCTGTATATTTTGGTATTGCCTTTATTTTGGTCTATATTGAATAGGTTTTGTTGGCTTAGTACAATATTTTTGGTAGTGTAGTATTGCCTTTATTTTGGTCTGTATTGAGTAGGTTTTGTTGGCTTAGTACAATATTTTTAGTATCGTAACTCCTATGGTCTGTATTTTTGGTATCATAACTCCCATGACCATCTAACTAACTTCTCAGAAATGATTTAACTAAACTAGATTAACTATTTCATCTATCACAACTAACTTCTCCACAATCTTCAGCAACGGGTCTTTGATTCATTCTAAGTTGAGGTCTCCCAATATGGAGAAAACATTTAGTCTTATTACGATCTATAACCCAATTAATTGGACATAGTGCTGCGTAAGAAAAGGAAAGCAAAACAGTTGAATGCCAAAGCATGAATAGTAGATAAAATGAGAATACCTTCAAATTTTGAAAGAATATATACTAAGTTACAAATTGAGAAAGAATGGCACATACCCATTCCTTTCAAAACATGCTATAAGGTAAATGCACTTGAGATGAATCGTGTCTAAACCCAACCCATTTATGCTTAAATCTCTTTTGATCCCTTTCAAGTAAATTACTTAAATTAAATTACTCACATGTTGCAATATTATCACAACATAAAACAACTTTCTTCAATAATAAAATGCATCATACATGCGAATTTGACTAAAAATAAGTTTATACACATAATGAAACATGTACTCATTTTATATTTAAAAAATTACACAATTTGTCGTTTGCCTGTTTCAATTCAAAGGTCAAACTACAACTTAAATTGCTGAGTTATCACATCTTTACATTCGAACATCTTAATTACAATAGTTGCACAGTAATTTACATGGAAATACATTTGAACAGGATGACTTGATCTAGTAACTCCATTCAATTTGATTTGATACAAAGGTGAAGCCACCAGCACCCTCCTCTTCAGCAACAGAGTATCAAACATGGATGCCACCGATTTTTTTCTCTTCAAGGAACAATGTGGATGTTCCAAGATAATACACATATATGAGATATGCAACTGTTTCAGCACAGTATTACTAACACTATAAAATGGATCAGAAACTAGGCTTCATATGAAGTGTCTTCAAGCAATGCCCTCTTTTGCTCTATTTTTATTGAAGATTGATCATTAGTAGGTTCATTGAAAAGATCAACGCTTCTCAGAAAGATCCTTGTAGCATTAATTACCATTAACCATAGTCAAGCAAATATTTAGAACATTCTTCAAGCAATTAGTAGTAGTATCCATGATTATGTCAATGGATATATTATTATTTGGTAGAATTAGGAGGGTGGTGTGGTTAACAATAACCAGAACAACTTGCACCTTTGATCTCTATAGCGATAACATGCACATCAAGTTTGGGAGAACAAATTTAACACCTCAGGTCAAGTAACAAAGAGTAACTGCAATTTGGTAACTTCTTTTCTTTAATGATTTATGGTTCCCCAAATGGAAATGAGGGATTCACAAATAAAAAATGAGGGATTCACAAATTAGAAAATCAGGGATTCAAAAATGCTATAAGAAATTGTCAACTTTGAACTTCACAAAATTAACAAGCAAATAAGGTAAATTGACAAAAGATACCAGGTCCGTTGAGAGAGAAAGAACGGAGACCAGAGACACAACTTCGAGACGGTGGCGACAGTGGCGACGCAAACCACAGGTGCGCAAACGGCAGCAAATTCACAAACCTTGGGGAGCAACTAGCCCCACGAACATGAACCGATGGAGAATTGGAGACGCATCATCGTCGTTCGGACTCTTGGAGGTGCTACCGGTAGTGGGTAAGACTAGAGGATTCCTTCACCGGAAAGGAGAGGAGAAAGGGTAGAGGAGAGGATAAAGGGGGTTAGGGTTGCTTGCTGAGAAAAATGAAATTGGATTTGGGGGTTAGGGTTATTAATTAAAATTAAGGGCATTTTTGTAATTTTAAGTTTTTAGTCTCTCCTTTTATTTCAAACTAAATAGGATATTGAAAAATAAATCAGTCTTGTACAATTCTACACCAAACATAATACTGATACTTATTTCTTTCTCTGTCTCTTGGTCTCTGTCTCTCTGTCTCTGTCTCGTAAACAAACACTACCTGAGAGTTCAACAACTAACTTTCAGTGTTCTAATCCTCTAATATAAAGTAGTAACTTAGCAACGTGATACGGGATATACTGTGTAAAAAAATAATAATTAATCTATAAAAAATAAAGTAACAAATAATTATGAAATTACAATTATAAAAACTTACAAATCAATCAGCTTTGATGTCATATTTAATTAAGGTCTTGTAGTGATGTAGAATAACATATCTGTTTAATAATTATTGTTGATGTGTTTTTCACTATCCTTTCATTTGTATTGTTCTTTCTATAATCGCTGGAAATCAAATTAAAAATTGAATGTTCAACAAGAGAACATAATGTGCATAAATTCTCAGAAAAAAAATATATAGAATTAATATAAAATCAATAATCAATCAATTAATAATCAATAACAAACAAGAAATTTTGTTAAAGTGAAAAAAACTAACATTCAACATACTTATTGTTATATATAGTTATGTAATAAGACTATATATTAGGACAAAATCCTATTATAATAACACAATCATTTTTTGTTGATCTAGGTATGTATTAAGCTATCTTCTTATTGGCAATTTTTTGCACACTAAAACTACAAATGCAATTAATCAAAAAATATAAAAAGTAAAAAATTAGGAAAAAAAAGATATATAGTATATGTGGGTGTAGTCCTCAACATTTCCTACGAAAGATCACAAATAGCAATAATACAACACACTAAATATTACATGTAACATTTACTTCAGAAGTAGATGAAAAAAAAATACTCCAACTACCTGAATCTTAAAATTTTTGTCTTTGTTTTCTTTTTAAACATTTCTTTCTATATTATCTTGCAACAGCATATAAATGAGACGTTTAAACTTGATTTGTGTTACAAAAATGATTCAATCTAAATTCACCACTATGCAACAAACAATCTTTCACGTGATATCTCATTTATTTTTTTATGAAGGAATACCAATTAATCACTTCAACGATCAAAACTATATATATATAAGTATATGTATATGAATTAAAGCTATAATAGGAATGAGACTAAAATCTAGTATCAAAATGTCTAATATCTATCTGAATCTAGTCTAAAAAATAGGTAGGAAAAAGCAGCCTAACTAACCATAAATAGTATGTAATTTATGTCTAATAACACAAAATAACTAATAGATAGGTATTTAAAAGAACAACATATAACTTATCATGCTTATTTCATACGGTAATGTCGCATCTTTTACCATTTATTATTATTATTATTATTATTATTATTATTATTATTATTATTATTATTATTTACTTGTCAGAGGAAAAAATAATGTGATAAAATACTCAAATAATTGTAAAATAATTATTAATGAAACTAAACATACACACTACGTTCTTAAATAGAAAAGCTGCTGGATTTTATTTTCTCTTGCACATGCACTTGCATACAAACATACATATACATAACTATTATAACTAGCACTTCAGAATAAGTTAGAAGCCATAATCTGACCATATCACATCATTTATGCACGACACAGTATACAATCCTTAGCAAAGCAACAAACAAAAGCGAACTCTCAAACTATGCTAGTATTTGGACACAACTCAAAAAAATAAATGTGACGGAAGTGTAACATCTTGACAGTCATTTGTAACTTCGGATTCGGTGCCTTTAACCTAACTATTTCATAGATTAGTAGGCTATTTTACAATAACACCAGCAGCTCCCTTAATACATCTCAAGAATTACAATTCTTGAGGATCTTGGAAGTAGGACCAAGCTCCTCATCAGTAACGTCCTCAAAAGTTTTTTTTTAGATTTCTCTTAACTTTTGCATCCTTAGGAGGAATCTCAACCGTCTCATTCTTGACCATATGAATGGGGGATGCATCATGAACAGCAGAAAGTACTTCCTGCTATGCACAAGAATCAAATAAATAAATATATGCAACAGAGCACATGCAAACATATAAATACACACATTATGCTAGTTTTCCAGCTCCACAAATTTCATATTCTTCTTATTTCATCAAACACAACAAACAATTTAACCAACCAACACAATCATCATTTTAATCATCCCCAATGAATAGATTACCGTAGTTTCTTTGAGAGGAGAACTTGAGAATTTCAATTTCAGCACACACTCCCTAACAGCATCTACACTCTCCTCAACAATTTTGCCTTTGTCTTTGATAACATCAATGTCAATACTTATATCATTCAATCCAGCAACTTCAACATCCTTTTCACCAAAGAAATCAATAACAGGTCCACATTTTGTCTTCATATTAGAACAATTCCCATAAGAAGAAATACATTCTCCCAACACCTGACACAGACCTTTCTCGCCAACAACAAATTTACCGTCACTTGATCGGGTCTTTCCCAAACAAACATCCTAAACAGAATTCAAAAATTAAAACAAAATAAAAGGAAAAGAAATCGACAATGCAGAAGTAACGAATAAATTAAGTCAAAATGATCAAACATCCACATATCAATAAATACATGAATATCAAAATGCAAACTTGACTGGAGTATATTTGTCATCGGCATCATAGTTAGGCAACTCAAACATGGCAATAATAGCAGCATTATCGCAAACTCTTTTCACATGGAAAATTACAAAGTATTTGTCAATACTAACACTCTTAGTATCTATCTTAAGAAGTAACTTCTTTCCCAACAATTGTTGAAACATCATAGGATAGCTATCTCCATATACAATGTGTAATAATTTAAACACATGATTCTTAGCAAATCACGAAACAGTACAGATTCAATCTCCATCAATACACAACTATATCTAGAATAAATAGACGATATCCATTATTAAATTCAACATGTAGATAAAAGAAACCATACACTTGCATCCTTTAGAACTTTGTCAAATAAATCAGCACATGATTTTTTTAGTAAATAAGCAACCTCACGATCAAATAAGACAAATATACCATGTCCATTTCTTATGATTAAATAATGTTATTTCTTATGATATTTTAGTGTTAATGAATAAAATTATCTTTTGTTTTATATTTTGTTATTTTTTGTATTGTATATAGTTTCAATAATATTTTATTATTCTAATTAATAAAAATATTATAAGATGTTGACTTTTGAAAAAAGATTAAAAATATTCAAAAGATTGTTTTAAAAATTTAAAAATTTTTCAGCGACTGTTTTAAAATTTTTTAAAATTGTCGGAGACTATTTTGTATTTCACCTTGGGGACTAATTTGTCCAACTTGCACATATAAACATTTAACAGTTACATCTGCGAGTTAACATTTTATGTCAACAGTTACCGTTAGTGACTAACGGAGACATGACTGTATTGTCTAACGAAAATAAACGTTGGGGGCTATTTTATGTATTTCAAAACCTAAGAAATTAAAGTGTCCAAGTCCAAAAATTTCAAAGAATAATTTAAATAATTACTCTATATTTTAATTTTTATTAATATTTTTTTAATTACATAATTTTATTTATATATTTAAAAATTACATTGAGAATTATTTACTTAAATTCATAATAAATAATTTTTTAAAATTTTAATTTATTAATTTATTAAAAAATATTAATATAATAAATATTATAGCAATAAAAAATTAATTTAAATAAATATCGTATCAAATTTTTTTAGATAAATAGATTTCTCACAAATATGTCCTTGATGAGTTTAATGCCCAAACATTTTTTTTAATCTAAGTAAATAAAGATAAAAAGATTTCTAACTAATTTAAATTTAGAAATCAATAAATTGTTAACTAATTTAAGAATAATAACATGACACTTAACGTGCCAATTTATCATTAAAATGTGTTATCTAAATAATTTTTGTTAAAAATTAATAATAAAAATAATGGAAGGGTCACATTATCCTAAAATACTAAAAAACAAGAACTGAATTGAACTTAGTTTTTGTTAGAAGACATTTTATCCTTCAAAAAATAATCAAAGATCTAATTAATTGTTTACTAGAGAAATTTCATAAAAATTGGCTAGTCATAGTGGAACTCTCATTTCCACCTTGTCCCCCTTACAGTATTTTATTTGTAAATGCTTATTGATATCTGTATTTTTGAATGACTTGTTAAATTTAGATAGGTAAATGAAAATTTTTATCTTTAATTTAATGTAAGGGGACGACTTACACAAGTAATGTTTGATTGTATAGACATGAACATAAATATAGACATATTAGTCATAATTAGAAAATGGATTAATACAGACAGATTTAGTCTTTATTATAGACGAATTTTTGATTACTGACAAAATTACCGACGAATTTTGTCCCTTTGTAAAAGTCCCGTTAGAAATTATTTATCGACGGATTTTTTTTCCGTCGAAAAATTAACAACGGATTTTTATCAGTTACCGACGAATTTTCCCTCTGTAAATTCTCCATCCATTTTTCGAAGACGACGAACTTTTCGACGAATTTTCCGTCTGTAATTACAGGTGGATTTTTAGACGGATTTTTCGTCTGTAATTACGGACAGATTTTCCAACAAGTTTTCTGTCTGTAATTTGAACTTTGGAAAATTATCTCACACTTTGATTACAGACAGAAAATCCGTCTGTAAATCCGTCAGTAGGGTAAAATAGAATTTTTTTTATTTTTCTAATTACAAAATAAACTTGTTTTTATACTAAATAAATATAAATTTAATACAAATTTTTATCTAATTTGTATTCGAATATTTATAATATTTCAAAAAATAAACAAATTTATCGTATTATCAAACTAAAAGAAAAGTACTATAAACAAGCAAGTCAATATAATTCAAAACATAAACAAAATGTATTGATCATCAACTATAATTTCTAGTATATTGTTCAACCATACTAAAACTATCAGCTATAGTCTTCAGTGTCATCTTCATCATCATCATCATCATCATAGTCCTCATCCGAAGGCATTGAGGGTGGCGGCGGTGGCGGTGGTAGTGGAACTGCACTAGAACTACTTGACGCTCTAACCTTCTCATAATAGCTAACATAAGCCTCATTCCATCTCTTCTGTTTCAGCTTTTCTTTCTTGGCCTTTCCAATTGTCCGTTCCAACTTTTCTAACTTCTTTTGAGTCTTTTCCAAAAATACAAAATAAAAGTTACTTTGGATTACTTCCAAAAACTAGTTTCCAAGCAGTGATGTCAAAAGTGCCAAAACAGCAATGATAATCATGATATTAAGAAATAGTTTGACTGTAGGGGCTTATCTGGGCTTCCACCAATTGCCTCATACTCAGATCAAATCTTCTGCTTCATAGCATCATATAGCTCTCTCTGCAATTCAAATAGGCACACTATTGAATTTTTTATTCCTTTCTTCTTCATTTAAGATTTCCAAATTTTACATGGATATCACATGATTTGAAAACACTTCTTCCTGTATTACTAAAAGAAGATACTGGACAAGAAAACATGACACTTGTTTTTAATCCTGCACCAAACCAGAAAAATTGAAACCATAAACAATATGCGCATATATATGAAATTTTCTTGTGTTAGTCTTTCATGAGATGCCTAACAAATGTTGGGAATAAGTAGTATGACCACAATCCAATCAATCACGTGTCAAATAATTTGTTATTGTTATTATATTAAAATGTTAATATAATAAGGTCCTTGATTAAATTTAGAGATTTATCATTGTGATAGTGATCATAATATTAAGAGATAAATCTTTTATAATTTAATCTAAATTATTCTTGGTCATAGGATTATTAAAAAAGACATTAATAATCCGGAAAGATCAATATATATATATATATAATGGTCTTCATTGGATGAAGATTAATAGATCTCATTTATTAAATTATATATATAGATGGTGCATATAGGGATATGACCATTGAACTGGCTCACTCTAAGAATTCCTAATGGTTATAATTACCGCATATTTGTCAATATGATATTCTTAAGATGAACATAGTAATAAAGTTTTCTTTGACCTGCGACTATCATAGTAATTAACAATGTATTTATTATACTTTGATTCCGGACACCTAATACCCTAGGGTGCTAGTTGAATGGATATTGGGTATGATTTAAATACTTGTAGAATTAATGATTAGTCAATAAGGAATCCGTCAACTCTCGGTAAAGAGTTTGAGCTCTATGATTATAATGACTGAGATGAATAAAACCTTGGCCAAGGGGATTGAATGAATGAAGAAATGAGTTTCTTAGGTCATTCACAATTCATTATAATAATGGTAACATGTTAGAGTTTGACAATTAAACCATACTCTAAGGGTTAACCAAGAGCTGGAAAGATGGAAGAAAATATATTTTGTTCTTCTAAGGTTCTTAGTAAAAATATATTACTTCATACTATCGGGCCGTTGAGGAGTGTTGCTAGACGCCAACCTTGATTAGTAAATTTAGTATGAATAATTTACTACCCGCTTAGTATTGAACCTATGGGGTCACACACTAACGAGTGTTCTAATATTTGCTATAGAATTATTTAATTATTATTTTGATTTGATCAAATAAATAATTATATTAATTCAAATGGAATATTATTATATTCTTTGCTAGCACCAAGAATATAATAATAGTATGATGATTGAGAATATTAAATGAGATTTGAGAATAATTAGTTATTCTATTTCTAAATTTGGATGAGATCCTAACTGATTCTGTTTTCAAATTGAGTTATGATATGATTCATAAAATTTGAATGATTCAGATTTGGAATTTCAAGATATGATTTAAATTTGAATTGAGAATCAAATTTAAAATTAGTAACAAATCTCATACTATATATATGTACATCAAGAGTACAGGAAAGTCACACGAGAGAATAAAACAAAAGAGTTTTATTCCTTTACCTCTATACACATAAATGTATGTGAGCCTAATTCTTAGAAAAGAATTTTATGGCGTGCAAAGAGTTGCAAGAGGTTTCTCAATTTAGATCGGATGTCTATTGGTCAAGGAGTTGACAGCAAAGATTGGTCTCGGTGTGGATACGCATAGCGCCTTCGTACCATCGAAAGAGAAAGTGATTTTTACTAGCGTACACAGGTATTTAGATCTGATCTATATATTATTATTGGAATAAAGTTTAAGTACAAACTAGATCTTTAGGATTACCTTATTTTTCTTCCGCTGTGTGTTATGAACACATGGTAATCCTCCAACAAATTTCTACAACTGTCAGCTAAATAAATAGTAAGATATGAGTACAAACAGTGCAAGAAAAGAACCTTTCTAGTTGAGTACTTCGCTGCTTCAAACTTCTTTGCTTGTGGATTTGGAGAAAGATCTAATACTATGCCCTGACAAACACATACCAAGGGGAAACTGGGAAACTTGGTCAAGAACTCATTATATAGACCTATGTATGTGCAGGAAATGAAAAGAAATGCTCAGGAAGCTTTATATAAACAAGAACAAAATCTCTAGGTGTGGGTCACATAAGCAAGTCCATGATATATAATTTAAATAAATGTAAGGGTAACTTAAAATCAACAAACCTCTGGAGGATCAAATTTCGCACCAAGGTTGCTTAGCTTGGCATGGGCTTCAGCATAATCGTTGAAGAATGCTACCTGATCCTCAACGTACTTCGCAGCATAAACCTGCAAGTTACACAGAAGTTTAATTTTATGTGAATTTGTAAAATAGCCATGGAAAATAAAACTCCAGGTACTTACCTTAAAGGATGGATCCTCAAAAAGAACAGCATATGTTGGCAATACCAATAAATCTTCATCCTTTTTTTCCTTGATGTCCTGCATACAAAAGGGAATAAGGAAATCATAACCCCCTGCATACTCCCCTATGCTACCAATGTCCATTACTTTTTCAAACTTTTTTTTTTGAAAAATGGTGATAGTAGAAGTAGTGGTAAAGACCTTGAAGTATGAGTTATCAAACTTCAACCATTGTACTGTCCAGGATTGCCCTCTAGGTGCTCCTGGTCCATCTTTCTGTAGATCGAAAGAAAATTATAATTATAAAATATTCTGATAAGGAATAGGAAAAAAGGGCATATAATATGCAGTGTATAGAGAAGATTAACATAAAGCATAACATGTCCGAAGAAGAAGGGATTTTTAGTGCTTGCTGGTAATGCAAAATACGAACTCGCATTCAAACTAGATATTTGAAATCTCGGGATTGCTTCAATGGCAGAAGCCAGAAGAGTGAATTCAGCGATTGCTTTGTGACATGGTCAGTGGAATATCCCTCTTAAAAGTAGGGGAAGCTATCTATATAGGATTTCAGAATAAAATCATGGAAGAAGAAAAAGTGTATATATTAACTATAAATTGCTTTAATGGCCGTCAAATTTTTTGTTAGACTTATAAACAAAACCGTCCATCTAATGAAAATTAATTATAACTTAGACTTATAAACAAAATCAATAACAGCAAACGAATATTCATAAATTTTAACTTAAAGAAAGGTATAGCAATTAAATTAATGTATGTTTGCAAGCAATTTTAAGAGAAAATACAAATAACCCAAAGTGAGCAAACAGAATAAAAACAAAAACATACCATGCTGATTCATTCACTAATTGCAGTATATGTATTGGACATCTGTATATTAATCTGCATTTAAAATTATTCGTACCAAACAGAATTGTAAACACACATGTTGAGTTAGATAAATCAAATTCTTTTCGAAGAATTTCTCTATACAAAGAAGCCAATTCTTGAAGCTACATTCTTTAGCCTGCATGAATAAGCAATAGTGTAGCCAGGCTTGTTTTGCTTGATTGGCCCAAGTCCAAAGGCTTGGCAAAGGTGAAGGAACAAAACCTGCAAGTTTTTTACTATTGTAGCCATTGCTTCCTCAGAGGCTGGCTTGCAATCCCGGAAAGATGAATCTCCATATGCCTGAGACAGAGAAGAACAAACTAAGATATTTCATCTATGACTTTGATTTATATGTTTGCGAAAGTAATCAAGGAATGGAATTACAAGCTATATCATCCAAACTAACCATTAAAATTGGCATTGTTCCAGTGTAAAACCTAACTGCATCTGCATAAGCTTCCGATTTGATGCACTTGTTAAGTCTATCAGGCAGATCATATATGAACTATTCTTCAACAAGGATGAAAAATATGTGAGCCATATTTCTAGAACATATAATCATGCAATATTAGAAGTACAAAAAGTTGTATCATCAAGCTAAAATACATGGAAACATAAGTATTTTAGTGAAGAACAATGTGAGACCAGAAAAGGACACATCTAATAGCTCTAATACCTGAACTTTACGGAGAAGATTGCAAGTATGATGTAACTTCTCTAGGTGCTCCCTTTTGTCAAAAAGAGAAGTGTTAACGTTGTCACTCCTTGACTGCACAGACATTATCTGCAACAACCAGGGAAAACACACATTCCTATCAAACTCAATTCGAATCGGATTGAGTAAACTATAGCTACAACTACCTTCTCAAGAAGTTGCTCCATGTTTGAACCTTCACGAAATTCCCCAATTTAATGATTCCAAAGCAGAACCGAACAAACAGAAAACAATCACAACGAAATGCGAAGAGACTTGGAGGGAGGTTACCATGAGGTTCATGTAGTGATCGGGATCGAAGGAGTTGGTGTTGATATCCGGATACAAAAGCGCAAAAGCAGAGTATGATAAACCTAAAACTGGCATAGAAAACTTGAGCCCTAAGATTTATCACGAAGAACAGAATCACAAAATCAGGAAGAACTGAGAGAGAACTGAGATGGTTACGAGAAGAACTGAGAGAGCAAGTTAAGATTAGATGGAAGAGGCGCTAGAGGAAGCAAATGCGATGAGAGCGGCAGCAGAGAGAGCTCTACGACCAAGGGAGTAGATGCGACGAGAGCGGCGGCGGAGGGATCTCGTGCGACGCAAAGGATGACAGAGAGAGATTGTGCGACGCAACGGCGACAGCGGCAGCGGCGGAAGAAGCAGAAGTAGCAGCCACGGAGAGAAGTAGCTCGTGCTACATAGAGGAGAAGAAGCTTTCATTTGGAAGAAGCTCGTGTTTCATTTACCTTTAATTCAATATTTTCGACGAAAAATTTTAAATTACAGACGGATTTTTTGTTTGTAATAATTTAATAAAATGCAGCATTTTGTTTATTTAATTACAGACGGATTTTCTGTCTGTAACCATTTTTCACGAAAAAAATTAATTTTTTCGACAGAATTATAGACGGATTCTCTTTTCTGACTGTAATTTATGCTAATTCATTTTTTTGTTTTCCAACAAAAAATTCCTCTGAAATTCCGTCTGTATTTCCATGGGATAAAATCCGTCGAAAATATCCGTCTGTAATAACTAATTTTCTAGTAGTGAATACATATTTATTATTTGTTTATTGAGACATAAATTTTTATAGACATATTAGTACATAAATATATACAGTATATATGTATTTAATGTTTCTCCAAAATATTAAGATATAAAGACACAATCAATTAAATATAATTTTTTATACTATTATTTTTTATTAATTTTTAAAATAACAATTTTATTCCCAACTCTAATCTCTCTTTTTTTCCCCCCTCTCGGTTTTTTCTTCTCCATCCTCTGCTATGCTCTCCATCCTTCTTTCTGCATCTTCTTTCTGCCACTAACCTTTCCTTCAATCATTGCTCTTTCTGTCACTGTCATTGTCGCTGCGTCTCCTCCTCCTCCGTCCAGATCCACCACTGTATGTCATGTCTCCTCCTCTTTTGTCCAAACCCACAGTTGTGCGTCTCCTCCTTCTTCGTCCAAATTTATCGGCGTTGTCGTATCTCCTCTTCTTCCATCCTCTTCTTCTATTCTTCCTTCACATTCGCCTTTCCCCCTCTTTGCGGTGGTCACGGCTGCCTTTCCCTCTTCCTCTTCGAGTTTGTCACTGTCACGTCTCTCCCTGTTTAGTTTTATCTCTACCTCGGTTCTGATTCCTCCTTCATCTTTGTCGCTTTTTGTCGCTGTCATTTTCCTCTTCTGTTGCCTTCTTCTTCCCCTTCACAAATTTGTTCCTCTGTTGCCTTCTCCTCCTCTTTCGTTTTTCTTTCTTTTTAAAAATTAAATGTTCTTGTTAATTCTTGTGAAATTTTTGCTGACTGATTTGTGATAAATTGTGTGTGATGATAAATTTGTAGTGGTAGAGATGGTGGATGGTGGTGGCAACAGCAACCGTGAAAGAATTTTTTTTGTTTTAAAAAAAATTCTCATAATAATATTATGAAATTTTTTTAATTTTATTGTGTCTTGTTTAATATTTTACCAAACACAATACATATACACAGGAACAAATCCAGAAATATTATTATGGAACCAATAATATATTTAATATTAAAATATGATTTATGCAAATAAATTACACAATATAAAATGCATTGCAAAAATATACTGATAGATAATATATTTTGAAGTACAAAAAATATGTACTTTTTTATCAATGAAATGGTACATGTCGATTATTCATATCATAAAATTCATCAATAATAAAATTTGTGTAAAATCTTTCAACAATTTTCTTTTCAATGTAAATTAAAAATAATTAACAAAAAATTCATCTTTCATTTTATTTCTGAGTCTATTCATAACTGATAAAGATTTCTCAATTGTAGCAGTTAAAACAAAAAGAGTTAATACCAAGCGAAAAACGATCAATCAAATGATACGTTAAAGACTTTTCTATCTTCGTTAACCGATAACATAACTTAAAAATTGTGCACATATTACTTAATTCAACATTATTAGAAACATCAAATTTATAATATTGAGTTTGAATTCTAATATAAAATTTCTCTTGGTCACTGAACTCATTTAGATAAAATTATTCTATTATTTTATTTATTTTTTAAATATTAAAGATCATTAGTATTTAGATTGAATTTTTATTTATATTAAATTAAATATTAAATATATTTTTAAATAAAAAATAAAATTATATAATATATAATAATTTTATATACTTAATAACTTTATTATTAATTTTTTAAAAAAAATTGGGGTCAAAGCCTCCCCTCACCCTCCCGTATGTTCCTGCATATACCTTAATAATTTGTGTTCATGCTTTTTGATGTTTATGTCTTTTGTGTTTTTGTCTAAAAAAATTGCATAAATCAAATGCTGCCATACGAATTATCCAAACGACTTTTTAAATCTTTTTATGAATACGATGTCTAATAAGGTAATACCTATCCTATTTATTTGAGTTAAATAAATTAATTAAACCGAAATCAAGGCATATATAATAAACCGGTTTTTGGACAAATAGAATGATGAACTAATATATACTTTTAAGTCAATATTTTGGATTAGTCCTATTGGATTTTTCTTTTCAAAATTGGACATCTTAATTAAATTATTTTAATTTAAATATGATAATACACCTTAAGTTATTTTAAGAGAAGAAAAATTAGTATTTATGTGCATGCTACATAAGTTTATATTTAATTGTTCCAATAAGTTATGCTCATTTTTATATCTAATATTCACATAATAATTTAAAATTATATTGTTTATTTTCTTATTTTATTTCGTATTTGATTTGATTTTATAAATATCACATACGTATTTAATTGTATATATTAGAAATATGTTAAATCATGCTATTATTATTGATAAAAATAGAAAGTATAAACATTATTTGTATTTGTTTATATTAATTTACATCTTAAATAAAATTAAATATTTTTTCAAAATATTGAGAAGAAGAAAAATAGGAATCGAAAGTGCTAAATATATATATAACAGATGAATAAAAATTGATGAAAAGAAGAAGAATATAGAGGAGGATAAAATAAACTAAAAGAGAGAGAAATAGTAAATTTACTTAACTAGAAGAAGAAAAATAAAAATTGAAAGAGCTCATTTTTATGTAACTTGTTTTTTATCATAAATTTTAAATATTTAAATTTTTTTATTTTTTTTAAATTAAATATTAATTTTAATTTATTTTGATAAATTAAGTATTATTTTTAGACACTATAACAATTAATCTGTTATATCATTTTTTTAATTTTAATTTTTTTATTATCTTTTTTTCATTTTATTATTTCTTCTTTTTTTTCCCTAATTCTTCTGCTCTTAAAATAATTTAAGGCGTATTATCATATTTTAAATATTTGAATTAAAATAATCTAACTAAAAAATGTCAAATTTTAAAAAGAGAAATTCACTAGAACTAGTTCAAAATGTTAGCTTAAAGTATAAATTAACTCATTATTTATGAATTTAATTTTAATATATTGACAGTATAAGTATTTTATACAGTTATGTAATTATAATCATTCTTTTAGAGTAATGTAAAAAGTAATTATTTTTATTAATATAATATTATGTGATTAGATATACATGTATAATAATTTTACATTGTTAATATATTAAAATTAAATTTTTATTTTATTTGTCTAAAAGTTGGTTTATTATATATATTATATATGCATTAATTTCGGTTCAATTAATATATTTAACTCAAATAAATAGAATACGTGTTATTTTATTAGATATGATCCTCAAAGAAACAAAACAAAACAAAAAATGACGTTTTTACAGTTTTAATGTGAGTCGTTTTTGGGAGTGAATTTTTTCTAATGAATAAAAAATTGGATGATGTACAGTATTTAATTTAATTATTTATTATTTTTTTATTTATTTTTAATTTTACTTATAAAATTAGAAGTGAAAAATCACACTATATTTTATCAAGTATTAAAAAAATTAGAGAGGATCTATTTCCGTCGTTCCCTGTGTAACGCTACGGCCAAAAAGAAAATTAATTAATTTTAAACCAATAAATAGGAAATAGCTAGAAATTTTATCAAAATTTATTAGCCATAATGAACCCCCATTTCCACCTTGTCCCAGCTCACTGGTATTATCGGTATCATAAACTATATGCCTTGTCAAATTTAGATAAGGGGAGAGAGATTTTTCTCTTTTATTTATAAAATATAAAAGGATAATGTGGTCGATTAATAAATTAATTTATTTTCAAGTAATCAAAAAGGAAATAATTTTTCCTGGATAAATATAAAATATAAATAATTCAACGCGTTATCTTATCTATCATTATTTTAGTCAACACAAAATTATGTTTGATATATATATACACATTATTTTATAGAATGTTAAATTAATATATTTTATGCCTTTTATGATTTTTCTAATGACAGAAAAATACTAATAAAAAATATAATTTATTTTTATTTTTTATATTATTTTTATCAATTTTCTATAATTATAATTTTTTAAAGAGATAATATAGAATTAATTTATCATCAAATAAAATTTATAAACATTAATTTTTATATCTTTATTTTTTATTTTTGATTCTTAATCTTTTGCAATCCGATCCTTAAACAGTTAAACTCGAATCTAATGAAGTCATTGTTACTTACCAAAAGCAGTAAGGAAGAAGCTCCAAATATTAGTGGACCCCTCAATGACTTCCCAAAATGTCCAAAGAAAAGAGAAAACCATATCCTTTTAGACCCTAAAAAAACCCTGTAAAGAGAGGAAAACACATGAGAATCAGAAACCAACTCTGTTTTCCAATTCCTTTCTCCTCCTAACTTCTCTTTCATTATTTCACACACCTCCTCCCTTTCTCTCTCTCTCTCTCTCTCTCTCTCTATAAATAAACGCAACATTACTACTACTCAATTATCCCCACACCTTCATTGACATAAAATAATAAACAGTTATTATTATTATTATGTCTCTCTTGGCTAATACCCTGTACCTTTTATTATTCTTTTCATCTTCTGTGCTTCACGTAGCACAGGGTTCTAGCCGTGGCTCCTTAGGTAGAAAAAACGGTGCTACTACCTTTCCTCCTTCTCTCTTGGGTGATGATGGCATATGCGCCTCTTCTGTTGTTATTCATGGTTACAAGTGCCAGGAACTTCAAGTAAGAAAACCACAACAGAGACCTTAAAAAACACACATGTTAATCTACACTACCACAAAGGCAACGCATGCATATGAAAAACGTTGCTTATAGAATAGGATACGACGATCGATTAGATAAGGTTGAAAATGCTGCCTTAGATAATTTTAGGCGACATTTTATAAATTCAGCTATAGTTAATTTCATATAAAGTTTAAAATGGATGAATACCAATCTAGTCAAATATGTCGTCAAGAGATTAATTTGTTTTGTAGTAGTGTATATTTGTGAATTGTGATGGTTATGTTAAAATTGTGGGAGACATAAAGGTTGTTTATTAACTTGAAAGAAACTACTATTTGGTAAACGTTACCCAATATCTTTTTTTTTTTTTTTTTTTTTCTCAGGTTACAACTGCAGATGGGTACATTCTTAGCGTCCAAAGAATCCCAGAAGGTAGAAGTGGCAATGGGAATAATCAGACGAAGCAGCCAGTGATACTTCAGCATGGAATATTAGTGGTAAGTGCACACAATAAATACCCTACTATTAAATTACTACTCTTTATTTGCCTATCATGCATGTAACATGTGCCAGTTTATATAAATTACTTTAACAATATATATATTTTACTTAGTACAATATAATGTTTAATAATTAGCGATCGTTTATTTGGATAATTCTACAGTGCCTATAAAATTTTTGTCTAAATTATCTAAATATAAATATTAAAAAATAAAACTCACTTTTTTATAAAATTAAAACGTGTTATTTATAAGTAGTTAAGTACTATACAATACACCTTTTTTATTTCTCCGAATATATAAGATATAGTGTAATGTATGCACCATATTCATACTGCATTGTATTTGCTAGATTTAATTTGAAGTGCATGTGTTATCCTTAATATGTTGGTGAGATGATTAATTATTTTTAAGTAAAGTTTAATTACGTTAATATGTGGAAAATGCTGGTTATTATCGTGAAAACTAATTTCACATAATATGAACTTATTAAGATATATATAGGTGTTCAATTATTATTGTTGGCGTCTTGGCGATTTGTTTCCAATTTGATTTTTTTTTTTTTAGATTTTAAGAGGCGTAAATAATTAGTATGCGGCACTTTATTATTTTCTTTTTCCTTCTTATATCCATTTAAAAATAGTTATGCTAAAAGCCTAAAACTCAATTTTCACCAAACACACTAAAACTTGATTTGGTAAAAAATTTTATTTTTAAAAAATCATAGCACCTATATTTAATAAATTAAATTATAAATAATTTTTAATAAATATAAATAATAATTATATTTGATAAAATAATTTTTAAAATTTAAAAATATTATAATAGACATAAATATAAAAAATAATTTTAAAAATTAATTAATATACAAAGATATATTAATTTTTTTTTAATTTTGATAAGTACAAGTTAATTTAAAAAAATTTTATTTTAGGTATTTTTAAAAACACTCATATCTTTTAAAAACGACAAGTATAAGTACATAATATTTTTTATTTATTAAATAAAAAATAAAAAATAATTTTTTAAAAAATTTTGCCAAACTAAACCTAATTGATTGATCATTTAGCTGAGCAAATTTTAAGTAAAATCTATATTTTATCTAATAATTAATATTTTCTGAAAATTCTCAATGAGGTATGTGAGGTATATATAGCGCTTACCACACCTGAATTTTGTGCGTATATCACCTAAACTTTAATTATTAAAAAAATAGTAAAATATATTTTTTATTTTCTAATATTTTGAAATTTTTTAGAATTACTATTCCTTTTTAATTTATTTTAATTGTTTCCATAATATTTTAAATATTTTTTAATTATATTCCTGAATTAACGTTATTAACAAAATTTGATACAACAATACTGGACAAATGTGTTAATAAAATAAATTTGAAACGTAATAAATTAAAATTGATCAATAACATCATGTATATACATTTTACCTTTATTTTCAATTTTACCAATTGTATCACATTTAAAATAGATGTCAATTATGCTCCGGGATGTTGACATGCAAGGTGTAATGTGGCAATTTAGCATATTCGAGTGCCACACATTTGTGACACATCAACTTATTGTTATTATGTCAAATTGTCAATAGCTTAATTTAAAATGTTGGATTAATTTCCTAAACAAACTAACATGAAAAGTAATTTCAAAAATGTTTTTCTCCTTATCTCCGGGAAATTAAAGATGATGCATGTGTGAAGTGTGAACTTGACTCCATAGTCCATACTTGACAAAGGTGACAACAAAAAGGGTTGAGTTCCGCGTCTGTCACACAATTAATGGCGCTAAGTTACTCTTACTCCTTTCCCTTTCATTTCTTTATTTAATTGAGTCCAAGAAGATATCATGATTCCTGACTAACGTAAGTGACGCCCATGTTGCTTTTAGACATAGAAAGTGGCACACTTTCTCAATCTCTTGGCTTTACAACTAAGCTAATTAACAAATTATTTTTGGAAAAAGCAAATGGGTCATAGTTTTGTTTATGGAAAAATAGCATTTTGGTGAATGATTAGGCTTGTCAAATCTCCTGCTTTAGACAACAACAAAAAAATCTCATTGCTTTCCAGCAGAAAATAAGTGTTTTTGCTTATCGAATTAGATTTGATATGATCAAAATTTTGATTCGATTTATACTAAATTTATCATATTAGATTTAATATTTATACTCTTTACGTTTATATCGAATATCAAATGTATTTATAAAATAAAAAATATAACAAAAATTTTATTTTTATAAAAAAATTAATAAAATCTCTCTTTTTTTCTCTAATAAATTTTTTTTCCAATTTTAAATATGTTTACTTCTAAAATATTATTAAACCAGATTTTTTTAAATAAAAAATAAAATAATACAACATATAAAAATAATTATTAATTAAAATAAAACATAAATATATACGACATATATTATTTATTTACTTATTTATTATTTAGTGCAGATCCGCATATATAAATGTGATATTTTATAATTCAATTTGAATAGAATGCAGATCACATACATTGGATTTGTCGATTCGATCATCTTACGAATCAGATCATATTCGCAAATTGCGATCAGATATAGATAAATGGAATGAATTTATAAATTCGATTCATAAACATTCTTATTAAAAAATGGTAAGTATAACTGGTTTTACTAAAACAAGCTAAGGTCAAATGTCCCGTTTTTTTTTAGAAAAAATATTTTAAATCATGAAAAAAATCACACAACACTTACAAATCACACAAAAAAACACAAATTTTATGTGTTAAAAAAAATAAACCTTCTCTATGTTAAACTATAAATCGACAGGAAGTATAATAATCAATTCCAAAAAATCTTAACAAATGTGCGGTCTTTAATACATTATTTTTGAAAAATCTCAAAATTTTATCGAAACGACCTTATTTGTAGGGCTGGCAATAGATACGGTACGGTAGGGTTTAGACTCTACTCTAATCCTATCCGTGAATTGAAAACTTTTTTAAAGCTCTATCATACTTTATCCGTGGGTTGAGAATCTCTCAACCTTAACCCTACCCGCACTCTAAAATTCTAAACTCTATCCTACCTGATTTTACCCGCAGAAACAAAAAAAATTCAAATAAATATAAAATTCAACCATTTTAAATTTTGTACATATTAATAAAATAAAAAATAAAAAATTAAGTTTAAATTAAAATTAAAAATAATAAAATCTTAAAGAAATCCAATATAAAATTATAAATAATATGATTTTTAACTAACTTAGTGATTATTTCAAGTTTTTATAAAAAGAAAATTGTAAGTATAAGACTTACTTTCTTCACTACATACATAATTTTTACATATATATTATACAATATATTAAAGATGTGAATAAAGTAGGGTAGAGTATACCTTAAATCCGTACCCTACTCTACTCGCAGATAAATTTGCATCTTACCCTACCTACAACGGATAGAGTAGACAACCCTATTCAAACAAATTAATCCGAGTTGAATATCGAAAATAGGGTATATATTGCCAGTCCTACTCATATGTCACAATATAAGGACCATTATGGATTTGTCTTCAAGTTCCACAATTTGAGTGCGCCCGGCACAGGCACTACAACACTGCTGCATAGATGATAGTAGATCACCACATTTTCTTCTTTTCTATATTATATATTCATAGATATAAGTATAACAGAGTGAATGTCGAAGGTGTCTCCTAACTAGTACCGAAACGTGGATGTTTACCATCTTGCACGACCCAAAAAACTGTTATTTATGACTTATGAGTGTGTTCTATAATTTCCAAAAATAAATAATTATGATGTGGTCCCATGCATGCATATGGTAATCTTTTATTGCCAATTAATTGTGTTACACTTACACAACATCATCCACCACCTCTGCTGATAAGAGTAAGCTTGCGAAATCCGACAAACCCAAAAAACAATGCATGCGCATTCTAAATTTACATATTATGGGTATATTCATTGAATTTAACAAATAAATAAATAAATAATAAAGTTTATATATACGTGGGTGCAGGACGGAGCGCAATGGCTTTTGAACGGTCCAGAGCAAAATCTGCCACTGATATTAGCTGATAACGGCTTCGATGTTTGGATTTCTAATACCAGAGGCACCAGATTCAGTCGCCGCCATACCTCATTGGACCCTTCTTCTAAGGTTTACTTTCTTTTCTCTTTTATTACTAGTTTAATTTCTTCATTCTACTATCTCTTACTTTTAAACTATATTTCTTAACAAATCAGTTACTAATATAAAATATATAATAAAATAATATAAAATATATATTAAAAATAAATTAAATATAATAACTAATTTTAATATATAAATAATATTTTTTAATTATTTAAAAATAAAAATTTATATATTTGTTAACATATTATTTAATAATTTTTTATTATTAATTTTTATAGATAATTATAGATAAATTTTTACCTTATTTAAATGTCTTAGTATTTAAATCATTTATAAATTTTGAAAAATATAAAAACAGAAAATAGAGGTTAAACACTTAAACCTAATCTTAACGGTAAGGATATTGGTGTGTAAAAAACACAGGCGTATTGGGATTGGTCGTGGGATGAACTGGCTAGCTATGATGTACCTGCTGTTGTGGAGTATGTGTCCAGTCAAACAGGACAAAAGCCTCATTACGTCGGTCATTCACTGGTACTACATTATCTTTCTTGCTTACTTTTACTCAACTTTGGCTTCAGTTATGTTACCTTGTTTGGAGAGTGACAGTGTTAATTTTTGTTTTAAGTTTTAAATTTTAGATAATTTTATAATAAAAAATTGAATACTATTAATTTTAATTTTTTATATATTTTTCGTATTGTTAACGTGTCATTTTTTATTGATATTATAAATAAAAAATAAAAACATTGATTTTAAATTTTTAGTATATTAAATGTGTATTAATTTTATTTATTTTTAAACACCGTATTTAAAATACGGTTTAATTAATCACATCTATTATTTCGATATTTACAGATATTAGCGATTCATTAAAATTTATAATTACAAATTTTTTTACCAAAATACCTCTATTTATTATTAATTTATTCATAAATAAACTATTATTTTGTCTCTAAAAATTTAAAATATTAATAAATTTATTCATAAATAAATAAAATTAAATTTATACTTATGATAAATGAAAAATCGTTATTTCGACTTATAAAAATGTTAAATATTAATAAATCTGCACATGAAAAAATTAATATTTTGATATTTTAAATAAAAATCATCTTTAGTAAATACAAAATTAATTTTGTTCATTCACAATTAATATCGTATGTTAGCGTTTTAAGATTTTATGGTTAACAATAATGACAAGAATTATTGAACTGAAACAAATTTACCACAGATATGGATATCGTGATGAGAGTAAATAATCACATAGAACAAGTGAATAACTGGGAAATTTAAAATCAAGATGATTGAATATAATTGATGCAAAACTAGAAATTAATGAGGATGTTTGGCAGGGAACATTGACAGTTTTGGCTTCCTTCTCGGAAGGGAAATTGGTGAATCAGCTGAAATCAGCAGCATTATTGAGCCCCATAGCCTATTTGAGTCATTTAACCACTCAATTATTAGATGTTGCAGCTAAGTTTTATCTAGACGAGGTAATTAAATTAATACAAGTTTAATATTCATCAACCATATACTTATTAATTAATTAATTATCAAGACTCAACATTAATTATCCGTCCCCATTATTCATAAATAGTGAGCTAAATGCATTAATTATAAACAGCTAACTTGTTTTTGTGTTTTGCCAAACAGTTCATTCGAATATTTGGGATATCGGAATTCGTTCCCAAAGGGTAATGTTATGTAGACTTCAACTCTATCACGTTTCCATGCATGTGTAATATAATTTATTTATTTTTATGTGTTTGTAATTTTGTATTATTATTTTTTTTATAGGATACCTGTTCAAGCCTTTCTCAAGCTAGTTTGCACTCACCGTGGAGTAGATTGTTACGACTTGTTGCCTGTTATAACCGGTTTTGACCTTCACCATACTCTATTCACAATTTCATTTCAATAATTATATTATATAGTCACTAAAATTAGTTATTTATATAAACTAATTATATATTTATGCTTTTAATTAAATTTTATAAATAATTAATTTGATTTACACTTATTACAAAACTTTATAAATAATATAATCAAATTAAATTTATATTTATAATAAAAATATAATGAAATATGACTAAAATATAAAAACAAGAGGAGATAATTGATTTTTTATATTTATAAAAAATTTGATTATACTGTGTTTAAAGGTTTGATTATTTGAACATAAAAGAGTCTAATTATTATATAATAAAAGATTTACGTATTTTATTAATTAATTATTTTATTAAAATATATAAAAAATAATAACTATAAAAAATTAAATTTACACACATACATGTTGATTTCTGGTTCCTTTTAATAACTATCTACGTTCAATTTTTTTTTATTAAAGTATAATTCCGTGTTATTCTTTCAGGTAAAAATTGTTGCCTCAATTCTTCAACTATTGAATTATTATTGAAGAATGCACCTCAGTCAACAGCATCAAAGAATTTGGTACACTTGGCCCAGAGTACGTAGTCCATTATTAGTAATTGCTTACTGTAGAAAATATTTTGTAATATTTAAATTTATTTTGAAAGATAATTTATTTTTTAAATTAGTCTTTACAATATTTTGTTAATTATATCAATTTTTAAAAAATATAATCTTAATTCAGATCGATTATTTCATTCGTTAGATAATAACATATTATGTTAAATATTATTTGGTATGATCATATATCACAAAATAATTGATTAACATAATTTAACATGTTATCATATCACGTCATCATCTAACTTATTAAACGATTAATTTAATTTATGGTTGTATCTTTCAAACACTAACTTTATTAACAAAATCTTTCCATAAATAATTTAGAGAATAAATTATCTTTAAAATATGAATTTAAATATTAAATCTAAATTTTAAACTAGCAGATAACCACAGTAGAGAGACGTATATGATGATTATTATTCGTGAATTTTTTTTTTTCAGCTATTAGAAGTGGGGTTCTTGCAAAGTATAATTACGTGAGACCAGATTATAATTTTATGCACTATGGAGAAGCATCCCCTCCAGTTTACAACCTATCTAATATCCCTCATGACCTACCTCTATTTCTGAGCTATGGTGCTCGAGATGCTCTTTCTGATGTTGTTGATGTGCAAACTTTACTTGATTCCCTAAAGTCTCATGATGCTGATAAGCTTAGTGTTCAGTTCATCAAGGACTATGCTCATCTTGATTTCGTTATGGGGGTCAATGCCAAAGACGTAGTGTACAATGCTGTCATTTCATTTTTCAACCGTCAATTTAATTAATTATTAACTTGACGAGAAAACATGTTGTTATAGAGGGTACTACAGTAATTTCAATTTATGTTATATGGTAGTTAGTTTGTTATCTTTCCCTCATGAAGGTTCAGTGCTATTGCTATACTATAAATAAATATCACTTCCTTCGTACTGTCAAGTGTCAACTCAAATTCGATACACTTTTACTTTCTTTTCTTCATATTGCTGAAAAAAGAACCGCACTCTGTAAAACAACAAATATAGAATCAAAGATTTATAAAAATTGGCGTGTAAATTAAAGTAGTAAATTAATGGGTCTCTCATCTTATAAATTTTTTATTCTTTTTTATTTTTCTTGACGTGAGACTAACTTTATATACTTCTCACACTTTTTACATTAACAAGAGGTGCTTTTGGAAATTTTGGTAGAGATAGTTTTGGAAGACGAGGCCATGGAAGAAAATTATCTCAAGGCAAAAGAGGATCTGGACAAATATGAATTGGCCACCATGTTCAATTTATGGCAAGTTAAGTCATGTAGCTAGCTATTGCTTCTTCGTTTTGATCAAAACTTTTAGCATGCTCAACAACACACTTCCTCATCATCTATGTACAACGCACTTTCTCCTCTATCAAAAATTAATCCCTTTGTGTTGTCTGCTTTGTATTTACCCTTAAAAAGTATATCTTTGGATGTACATCATAAGAGGTTTGGTCATCCAACTATGACAATTGTACAGAATATTGTGAATGAATGCTCTTCGCTAGTGAATAAAGATCAATTACAATCTTCTTTATGTGACTATGTCAATCTTGTTGTATGGTTAAATTACATCAACTACCATACTCATTCTAAGACTGTTCACTCTAATCCTCTTGAATTGTTTGTTTCTCATGTTTAGGGACCGCTCCCATTATTTCATCTCAAGGATATAGATATTATGTGGTGTTTTTTGGATGTTTACTCAAGATATACTCTTATATACACTACTAGAAAACTATTTATTACAGGCGAATATTTCTAACAAATTTTATCCCACAAAAATACAGACAAATTTTGCGATGGAATTTCTATCAAAAACAAAAAAATTGAACTAGCATAAATTACAGATAGAAAAAGAAAATCCGTCGATAATTCTATCGGAAAAATTATTTTTTTTGTGAAAAATAGTTACCGACAGAAAATCCATCTGTATTTAAATGAACTAAAATGTTACATCTTGTTAAATTATTACAGTCAGATTTTTTATCTATATTTTAAAAAATTGAGTTAAACCTAGCATTCCACCACCCTATCGAGCTCCATTCACACCACACAAATCAACCGCCCTTGTTCCTCTCTCCGCCATCAATCTATTTCTCCTCTCCGCTGCTGTCACCGCCGCTCGCATAGCACGAGCCCCCTCCTCCGTCGCCGCTCTCGTCGCGTTGCTCCCTTCGGTGCCATCGTTGCCATCATCCCAGAGTCCTCTCCGCCGCTCTCGTCGCGTCTGTTCCCTTCATTTACCGTTGTCACAGAGTTCTCTCCGCCGCTACTCTAATCCGAACACTAATTTTGTGATTCTATTGCTTAGAGGTTAGATTTTCAATCCACTAATTAACTGAAACTGAAGCCCTCCATTGAGTAAACATTTGTGTGGATAAAGTAATATTTGTTTGATGAATGCTATAGTTGTCTAGATAAAAAATTTAATTCAGTTAATACTAGTTTGGATTCATCAATTTTAGTTTTCTGCTAATTTGCCTATGTATCTCCTTGATCCAATTTTTAATTTCCACGAACCCTAACTATTGATTGAACTTTAATCGGGAATCAGATAGTGAAGAAAAACTACCGCATCCCACACCATTTCTGCCACATCTTCAGAACTCCACCGACCAAAGCCACTGCCTTCTTCTCCGGTAACCGCTTTTGGCAACTCCTTCTTTTTTCGGTCAATACAATTGCTCAGCTGGTACATCTTTTATTTTTCTTTTTTAATATTTTTAGCTTGACAATATTATGTGATGTGATGAGTGATTCACTGGTTCTTGTTTGTTGTTCATGTATCTAGTGCAGTTTGACCCTGTTACGTTGATATCAGCTTGATTTTAGTGGTTGTTAGAGTTTTTTTGTTCATTGTTCTTGAATGTTTGCCGCATATTTGCACTGAACAATATCTCAAGGCTTGTATTTTCTTATTCTTAGAGGAATTAATCTATATCTATAAGTTATTATTGAAGGATTACCATATGTTCATAACATACAACGGAAGAAAAGAAAGTAATCCTTAAAGATCTATTTTGTGCTTAAACTTTATTCCAATAATATACAATATATAGATCAGATCTAAATACCTGTGTACGCTAGTAAAAATCACTTTCTCCTTCGATGGTACGAAGGCGCTATGCGTATCCACACCGAGACTAACCTTTGCTGTCAACTCTTTGACCAATGAATATGATCTAAATTGAGAAACCTCTTGCAACTCTTTGCACGTTATAAAATTCTTCTCCAAGAATTAGGCTCACATAGGTTTATGTGCGTAGATGTAAAGGAATAAAACTCTTGTTATTCTCTCTGTTATATTCCTCTACTCTTGGCATACATATATATAGTACGAGATTTGTTACTAGTTTTAAATTTGATTATTAATTCAAATTTAAATCATATCTTGAAATTCCAAATCTAAATCCTTTAAATTTTATGAATCATATTATAACAATTTAAAACATAATCGATTTGGATCTCATCCAAATTTATAATTCAAATTCAGAAATAGAATAACTAATTATTCTCAAATCTCATTTAATATTCTCAATTATCATACTATTATTATATTCTTTGTGCTAGCAAAAAATATAATAATATTCCATCTGAATTAATATAATTATTTATTTGATCAAATCAAAATAATAATTAAATAATTCTACAGCAAAGATTAGAACACTCGTTAGTATGTGACCCCATAGGTTCAATACTAAGCGGGTAGTAAATTAGTCATACTAAATTTACTAATCAAGGTTGGCATCTAGCAACAGCCCTCAACGACCCGATAGTTTGAAGTAATCTATTTTTACTAAGAATCTCAGAAGAACAAAGTATAATTCTTTCCATCTTTCCAGCTCTTGGTTAACCTTTAGAGTATGGTTTAATTATTAAACTCTAACTTGTTACCATTATTATAATGAACTGTGAATGACCTAAAAAGCTCATTTCTTCATTCATTCAATCTCTTTGGCCAAGGTTTTATTCATTTCAGTCATTATCATCGTAGAGCTCAAACTCTTTATCGAGAGTTGACGGATTTCTTATTGATTAATAATTAATTCTACAAGTATTTAAATCATACACAATATCCATTCAACTAATACCCTAAGGTATTAGGTGTCCGGAATCAAAGTATAATAAATACATTGTTAATTACTATGACAGTCGCAGGTCAAAGTAAACTCTATTACTATGTTCATCTTGAGAATATCCTATTGACAAATTTGCGGTAATTATAACCATTAGGAATTCTCAAAATGAGTCAGTTCACTACAAGAGACACGCCGAATAGCGGCGGTTTTCTTTGGGATTTGCGGCGGTTTTTAACGGCCACAAAACGAAATTCCAGCAGTTCCACAAGTGTCGCCTGTTAGGGGGTGGAGATTTGATTTTGCGGCGGTTTTGAGAAACCGCTGGCACAACCGCAGCAAATTAGGTTGATGATTTTGAGGCGGTTGCAAAACCGCCGCTATTTTGGTTAGTTGATTTAAAAAAAAATCTGCAGCGGTTTAAAACCGCCGCAAATTTATGTGGGTTTTTTTTAAAATTGCGACGGTTTTGAACCGCCGCAATTTCTTACATGAGCTTAAAAAAATTGACCAACTACAATAGTTCATACCATTTTTTTACTATATCCTATTTTCTTTATGTCATATTTATTAAACTTTAAATATTAACATAGAAAAAGAATAAATAAACAATATCATGATTAACAAAGCATAAGGTTAATCAATTTGAGAAGTGAAATAACACAAATAATTTTTAAGTAGAAAATCATTGTTAACAGATGAGCATCAGCCAATTGCATGAGATGTTTTTGCAAGCAAGTAATTAACTAGACAAAAAGTTAAAAAAAGAACATGTTGAGCCTTATCTTGCAACTGTACTGCACTCTACAGTGAAGGATACAGAGAACTATATATTAAAACCCAAAAAAAATATTCATGTGATTCTGAATTTTCTCACATCACAACAAATTTCGCTAAGATTTTTGCAGGGAGTACAATACCTTTTCATATCTCTTTGATGCTCTTTCATATTTGCCAGCCTTGAATAATGCATTCCCTTCTTCCTTCTTCTTTCCAGCTGCCTCTATCTTCTCGGGTGTATTCAGATCCCACGATTCCTTTTCTTGCATTCCATTTTTATTAAATTAGTGTTGTTTTTAATATTGTCAGAACCATAAAACATTAGGAACATAAGACAATTCTCCCTCACCTTTACAAAGGAAACCAGCTCAACTTCATAGTACACGTTGGAGTTGGGAGGAACGGTGGCCAATTCCTAAGTTGACCCAGATGAGCCAAAAGCATACTCAGGATGTATGGTCACCAATGCAACTTTCCCTTTCTTCATGTTCATCACAGCTTTATCAAGTCCATCAATTACTTGCTCCTCGTCAATTTTGAACTCAAATGGCTGCTCATCATCATGACCCTTCTTCACGAAAACAGTCCCATCTTGCAGCTTACCAATAAGTTTCACTACAACAATAAAATAACGAATTCAACAACAGCAGCCAATGAAATAGTAAATGGAACAAAGAGAAGCATAATGCAGATCAAAAGCTTTACCTTGAACCACAGCTCCATCATTGGGACGTTCATACCCCTCTCCCTCCTTCAAGGTCTTCTTGAGAACATTCTTATCCTTGGTTATGTCAGATACAACCTTCCAAGATATCCACTCAAGATCAATTTGGAGCGAAGCATTCAGAGGTACAACACCTTCATCACCTGATGCTGGCCTTCCATTCTCATCAAACGCATCTGCAAAACTATACATGTCAATGAACTTACACATGATAATTCATTGGTGAGTATAAGCAGTGGTCACAATCAACTCCCAAGTTTCATATATATATATATATATATATATATATATATATATATATATATATATATATATATATAGTGTGTGTGTGTGTGTGTTTGATCCTGGGGAAATGCAGCTAGCTAGCTCTATTCATAATAATAATAGTAATAATAATCATAATATATTGAGCATAGAAATAAAGAGGAGATGTAATAATAAAAGATAAACGATTTTTTAAGAATAATGGAACAATGACTGAATGAGGAATTGAGGATTACTCAACACTCAAGTGCAAACACCTTATCTTTTATATTTAGTTTTGAAAAGTAGATTAATTAGAAGAAAAAAAACTAAATACATATATATTTGGATAAGACAAGCATTTCTATAATTGATAGTTAAGCTGCGAAAGCTATGAACAATTGGGATTTTTACATAAATCCCAATAAGTATTTTCAAACAAGAACAGTAACAATTCAACATTAAATCATAATAACTTCTATTCATCAAAAGACATAATAAAAGTTGAAACAGATATTTACCAAGAGAAGCCAGCTGCTGTTTCTTTCTAGACCCTGTAGGGTGACTTCTACCCCATTTCTGGCCTTGTTGTGGAGCTGAATTATAGTGACTCATATGTTCAATACAAATCACACTGATACAAAAATTGAAAATGTAGAATTTATCAGATAAACAAATAACTGTAGTATACCTGAATCCAACTCTCTTGAACATTTTGACACCAGTAGGCTTTATTATTAGTGTCACGTAAACACCAGGCTCAAATTGTTCAATAACTTGTGTTTTTCTATTTCTCAAATAGTTCAGGATGATGTACTTGAATTCTAATCAAGGGATTTGTTCTGTTTCTCATATATTCTCTTTGAAATATTTTATGCCATTAATTTGGATGACTAAGCATTTTTTATAAAGAAACATGATGCTCAAATACTAAAGCAGTTTGTAATATGAAGTGTGGAATTGAAAGTTGAGCAATCGAGATATTTATATATATAAGTCAATGATTTCAACTATATCCTTGGTAAATAGAATGAAGATACCTAAATAATAGTGGACTCAAAAATTTCTAGCATTGCTTTATGCTTAAAAGACTCATTTGCTGCCAATGTTGTAGGTTCCTTAATACCATCGATGAAGCAAAGAAATTACTAGGTACAAAAAAATTAGCAAAACCAATTTTAAAGTGCATAGAAAGAAAGTTAGGAGAATATTGGAACAAAATAGAAGCAGAATAGATTCAAGAAAAGAAGAAGAAGAGCACCGGTGAGTCTGTCCCAGTTTCGGCGACGGTTGTAACTGGTGGCGGCGTGTTTAACGGCGACCTCCATGCAGCTTCACGCTCCGCTACTTCACGCTCATGCTCTTCAATATAACTTTGCATCTCTCTCTCTCCTTCATGATCCTATCTTGAATATCAGCATCTAATGCTTCTTTCAACTCTTGAACAAACTTATTTACCACAGCCTTTATACGAAGAGACATCCTTGGCTCTAACTTCTTGTGTTAAAATTCCAAACCTTGAAACGCACACCAAAAAAGTCTCATATATTCTAGTACTCAGTTTGAGAATGGAATACCCTAAAGAACAATAATCAACTTTGGATTTATGCTTGACAAGCACATAAAAATTTGTTTGGGAAGAATTTTCATTCTTTTAAACTTCATACTGATGCATCAATTAAAAACATAACTATCCAAAGTATTTCTTTATTACATTTAGTTTTGAATGAGCTGCAGCAATATTCTATGTTATTAAAATTTGCTATTCTCAAAGTTACTTATTTTTTTGAAAACTAAGGAAACTTCTCAATCTGGGAATATTACTGCATGAAACTGGCAATTGCCTTAATCATCCTTGTCAGTATTCCTAATCCCTGACCCAAGAAGGTCCCTTATAAGTTTATATTTTATCAAGTACAGAACAGAGTAAAGTTTCCTTTGAGGTGATATGGGTGAATTGATACATATAAATGTTCCAAACCAAGAAAATGAATCAAAATGTTGAGACTCCTAATTAGAAGATAAGTTTCTTGGTATCTATGTCATCTTCAGAGATATAATAATAATAGTAATAATTCAGCTCAAAGTGGTAATAAATAGGTGAATCAAACCAAATCAAGTGATCATATCAAAATAAAGCAAAATGGAAGCATGTAATCAAATATGATGACACATTATGGAGCAGACTCTAACCATTTACCCATAATTAATTAATTAGTTTTAAATCACACACAAATCATCATCTTCACTTCATCAAGTCTAGGTTCAGCTTTACCATTTCATTGCAAAGATCAGCACAATTCTAGTAATCCAAAACCCTAAAACTAAGTTCAACAACAACTTCTTTACTTATCCTTTTAATACCGAAAAAAAAGCAAAATGTACAGGAAGAGAGAGACAAAGAGTACAGACCAAGGGAACTAAGGAGAGGATCTTCCACCTCCGGTTACCATGGCCGCCGTTTGTCGTTCATGGAGCCACAGCCGATTTTTTCAGCCGAGCACGCACCCTTTATCCATTGCTGCGGTCACTCCCTTCCCTGTTTGCTATTTCTCTTCACTAAAAACCTAAATAGTATTTGGGGCAAGAGAACAAGCATTTGGAGAGGAAGAGACTAGAGAGTGTGTGTGCTGCAGCTTTGGTTGATGCTTGATTGTGTTCTGTCAATGAAGCCCTAATTAATTTTTTGGACTAACACGAAGGATGGAGGGGAGAGAAGGAAAGGGAAAGGGGTTGGGGGTTGTGCTATGCTATTTTCACCTTTCACTTTTCAGTTTGTGTGTTTTGGAGTTGTCTGATAGAAATGGAAAACGATGAGCTATTTTCACCTTTCACTTTTAGACTTGGACCCCTTCCACTTTACTTTTGCACACGGGAGCTACACGGCTGAGGGAGGAGACTGGTGACCGGGAGGAATGATGAAGCGGACGTGCAAGCTGGAATTGACAGAGGGAAGAGCCACGACGGCGGAGGAGGAGACCAGTGCTTGACTCACCTTTGCGCTGTCGGGGGTTCTCGCGCCAAAGACTGAAGTGTTATGGTTACTAAGTTTTTCTTTGGGTATCTTAGGGAAACAAAACCCCTCTTCCCCAGGGTTATTTGATGCGATGAATGCCCAAAACCGACTCAGGTCAGAACAATTGGAGCGGGGCTTAATTACGCACCAGGAGCGCATCAATTCAATGAAGCTGCAGCGGTTTGGGACAACAGCCGACAATCTTCGGCTGCTAAGTCCCGCGTCTCTTGTAGTGGTTCAATGGTCATATCTCTATATGTACCATTTATATATATAATTTAATAAATGAGATCTATTAATCTTCATCCAATGAAGACCATTATATATATATTGGTCTTTCCGGATTATTAATGTCTTTTTTTAATAATCCTATGACCAAGAACAATTTAGATTAAATTATAAAAGATTTATCTCTCAATATTATGATCACTATCACAATGATAAATCTCTAAATTTAATCAAGGACCTTATTATATTAACATTTTAATATAATAACAATAACAAATTATTTGATACATGATTGATTGGATTGTGGTCATACTCCTTATTCCCAACAATTATGGTGAAAACCCATGAAATTTGATAAAGTACTTCATCTTTTACTAATAAATCATGCTCGTAACAGTGAACCCCTTTCTTTATTCAGTTCATGATTGTAGATGAATCACACTATCTGAAGAATGCTTCGGCAAAGGGGACTACTGCAAGTCTTCCAGTTATAAAGATAACAAGTTTGTAAGCTACAATTACATGCTTGCTTCTGGTATACTTGCTTTTAAATTATTTGTCGGTGTCATTTTGAAGCTTGTTGGATTACCCTTCTGCTTCTGGTGTTATGCCTTTGTACAATGAAACCATCCATCCATTGATTCCCAACATGGCTTTTCTAGGCTATGTTGAGAACGTCGCCAACCTTCACTTTTCTGCAAATGTTTAAACTATGAAAGTTGTTTCATGTTTTCTTTTATGTAATGGCTACAGAATTCTATTTCCATGGTTTTGGAATCTAAGTTTATTTACCACTTTGATTTGTATATTAATTAGTAAAACTGTTATATTATTATATTTTTCGCCCAAGGCTAAATTTATATCTGTAGAAGAAAGAACTGGTGTCACTTTTGATGATTTTGCTGGCCAGGAATATATAAAGAGGGACTTGCAAGAGATTGTATGAATTTTAAAGAATGATGAGGAGTTTCAAGACAAAGGAATTTATTGTCCAAAAGGTGTGCTTCTCCATGGGCCTCCAAGAATGGATAAAACTCTACTGGCTAAAGCCATCACTGGGGAAGCAGGGTTGCCTTTTTTTGCGGCAAATGGCACAGATTTTGTAGAGGTGATTTCTGTTCTCCAAAGATATTCACCCGCATTGAATAGAAAGTAGCAAGTAGAACTTTAGAATATAATTTCTATTCAACTTTTAAATTTAAAAATAATTTAATTCTTTAGGAGAATGAGGATGCAGATAAAATTTAAATTAAGCACTCATTTGGTTTTCCTAAGATACAGGCATATCAGTTTGGTCCTTGGATAATGATACATCAAAATTATCATTCAATGTGAAATCTTAACAAAAATTGGCTCATTTACCTTTGAGTCATTTCAATGTATTAGTATATCACTATTAAAGGGCCAATGATAAAACATGCATCTTTAGAGGATGCAAATGTTTTGATCTAAATGTGCGTATAAGTTTGACATTGATTAGAGTGTGCTGGTTGTGATCGTACCTAGATCATATGCTCCATTATGTAAATGAATGAAACGTATACCCATGAAATGTGGAATATTCAATGCATAAAAATTGTCTTCATCTTTAAATTTAAAAATATTTAATTTGCTCTTCTCTCAGATGTTTGTAGGGGTTGCTGCATTACGTGTTAAGGATCTTTTTGCTAGTGCTAGATCATTTTCATCTTCTATCATATTTATTGATGAGATAGATGCTATTGGTAGCAAGCGTGGAGGACATGGCATTGGTGGAGTAAGATTCAGACAACTTTTATATTTTTTATGATTACAAGAGAGAGAGAAATAGAGAGGCTTACTTTAGATACTTACCGAGTTGGATGAATTCAAAGTTTCTACAGCACATGTATGCTTTTAATTGGCTTCTAGGTTATAATGATGTTATTTGATATTCTAAACCTAAATTTTAGGTGCTTGTGATAGGTGCTACAAATAGATTAGATATTCTTGATCCCGCTTTGTTGAGGAAGGGTCGTTTTGACAAGATCATTCGAGTTGGTTTGCCATCAAAAGATGGAAGATTTGCCATTTTGAAGATGATTTCCTCCTCTGACAATTTATGCATAATGAACCTTGCTTCGAGAAGTATTTCATTGTCTTTATCCATCTTTTTTCGTGTGTAACCTAGGTGCATGCTAGGAATAAATTCTTTCGCTCAGAGGCATTTGGATTACATTGGGCGAGAAGAGCTATTTGAGGCATTAAAGAGGGTTGGTGGTTTCTCTGCATCATTTTGGCAGGGCAATAGTATTATTTCTTCTGATGTGTATAATGTTTTCTGCTTCCGCTTCATATCTTATTGTGGATCTTGTGAATTTGCAGCAAAAAGGAACTTTTGGAACAGGGCAAGAGGATAGTGCTAAAATTCCTGAAGAATTGAAGCTTATACTGGCATATAGAGAAGCGGCAGTTGCTGTTCTTGTATGTTATTATCCTGAATCACACCACTTTTTGCTCTTAAATTAATCTATTAACATTGCAAGTATTGCTATACTGACTTGTATGAAATAATAAGAATTTTTGTGTAATATAAATTCACTCATTAAATCATGAAGGATAAAGAGAAAAAGTTAATGTTCATATATAAAGAGGCTGAGTGTGGATAGAATATTTCTTTATTAAGTTATTGGAATACTCATTTCACCAAACATAAAAATAACAAATTAACAATGCTATAAACCACCCTGCTTAATGTTCATGATACACGGCCAAAACTTATCATGTAGAAGAATTAAATGTTGATAAACAAGGAACAATAAATTATGATTTTTAATAATATGTTTATCTCCTGCAAATAAATTATGATTTTTAATTGAAAATTGTTTGGCTTATGTGGTTATTTATATTTGTTTTTCTATGCTTTCTGCAGTGGTAATCATTCCTCCACTCCTCTAAATATTATTGTGGCACGCAGAAGAAACCCAGAGGTCTTAGCAGAACAAGCTGCCAGGAGAAAGAAAAAACGTTGAATGGATCTTAGAAAAATTAAATAACTAATGTTTAGTCTGTGCTCAACTGGTCATATATTTCCTTGTAAACCAATGTTGCTTGGGGATTATACTCTCTATATTTAGTTTAATTCTAGATTAGGTTTATGTTTATATTTAGGCTAATTCTGATAATGGTTAACTATAAGAGCAGATTGTTTTATACAACTTTAGTGTATGCTACAGTACAGATTTTACAGGTTTTCTTTTTTTTTTCAGTGGTATTTGTTTTGAATTATAGTTGATGTATCAACACACTTTGTTGATGTATGGTTGTTATTTATTATTATAGTTGATGTATCAATATACTTTGTTTATGTTTTGAATTATATTGACTTACGTGTTTATAGTACTTTTCTTTTAGTTTGATAATACAACGAATTTGTTTATTTTTTGAAATATTACAATATTCGAATACAAATTATATAAAAATTTGTATTTATTAAATTTATATTTATGTTGTATAAAAATAGGTTTATTTTGCAATGGAAAAATATAAAAAAAAATTCTATTTTACCTTAATGACGGATTTACAGACGGATTTTCTATCTGTATTCAGAGTTTGGAATGGTTCTCCAAGGCTTCAATTACCGACAAAAAATCTGTCAAAAAATCTATTGCTAATTACTGACGAAGAATTTGTCAAAAAATCTGTCTCTAATTACCGATGGAAAATCCGTCGAAAAGTTTGACGTTCTAGGAAAATAGAGGGGAGAATTTACCGAGGAAAAATCTATCGGTAACTGGTAAAAATCTGTCGGTAAATTACCGACAGAAAAAATCTATCGGTAAATAATTTTCGATGAGACTTTTACAAAGGGACAAAATCCGTCGGTAATTTCGTCGTCCATCTGTAATAAAGACCAAATCTATTTGTAAATCTGTCAGTATTAAGTAATTTTCTAGTTGTGATATTTATTGCATCATAAATCTCAAGTACTATCTGTCTTTAAATGGAAGATTTGAAAATGGCACGGAAAAGGGGGTTAAATCTATGCCTCTTCTTTGAATTTTTTTTGCTCTTGCTTTTGACTAAAATAAAAATTTAGTTGTTGTTAAATTTGTCAAGTTGAAATTTCAAGAAACAATTTTATTTTATCTCTTCACGATGCATTTAGAAATAGAACAACTCTTAACTTTTGGATAGTTGTAACTTCCGAGAAATAGAAAATGCAGGAGACACTTTTATTTTGTCTCATATCGAAGTAAAGCAGAAGAACATACAAAAGACTTTTGACATAATTTTTTGGCTTTTCTCTCAATGCTTTTACTAATTCCTCATTTAATGCCTTTTTCCATTGAAAAAAAAATAAAGAAAGATGAACACTGAAGAGCAGAAAATTTAATATAAACTCATGAAGGAGATAGGGGTTAGCTTGTAAGTTATGAAGACCCAAACTTGTGTGTTCACTCTTTATTTCAATCTCCGGCCGTTTATCCCTTTAATAGAGGAGTTAAGCTTCCAAAACTTGAAACTCGGTTTGAACAACTTTGACTTCTTCTTCTCCAAATAACACCGCAGCAGCAGCGCAGAGAAGAGATGGGATAGCAGTAGTGATTAAATTTAACATGCATTCCTATTTAGTTGCTTCTCTTTCTTCCTTTTTTTAAATTTCTTAAAGTATCTAAGTCATTCATCAATACTTTGACTCCAAGTTTAGTTCTTGACCCTTGATTTGTAGCAAAGCTTCATAATCTCAATTTTCTTCAAATTTTTCGTTCGGTGTGTATAGGAGGAAAGTATTTTCAACAAGCAACAATAAAGCACAAAAAAAGAAATGATTTTCTAATTCAGGATTTGATCTTTGTTTTTGTACCCTAGTCTTTGACTTTCGTCTTCTTTTCCTTTTATTTTTTTTATTTTGGTAATCACTTTTTTCTTTTTGATTTGAACCCTAATTAGAACTTTCTATTCTTGTTCGATTTTAAAACTAATTCACGTGAGTTAAAAAAAAAGAGAAAAAATAAGTTCAGTCACTTTGCTATGATTCATAGAAGAATGAGTTGCTTCTCTTCATTTTGGATAGTAATTTGCAACTATTCTTTGAGCCATCAATGAATGGTATGAGTTGAATTCATTGATGCTTTTAGTCATCATGGGCCATTTTAGGACTTTGCTTGTTGTAATTTCTTTTGAATTTGGCATGCATATTTAGCCAAAACAGATTATTCACACAACTTTAAATTTTTAGCCGAATATTATAATATTTAATCATCATTAAATTATTGGTATTATTTTTTCAAACTCAACATAAACAATACAAACAACATATTGAAAAATAATTAGGCCTTTTAATTAAGGCATCACAAACTATTAATGGTGGTAAATATATATCTCATGCTTTTAAGCAGTTTCTTATTGAGAAGGTATCACACATAGACTTACATGTGTACATATTCCTTAGCAAAATGACTTAGCTGAGAGAAAATATATAAACATATTGTCAAAACAGGTTTAGCTCTTTTAGCAACTGCTGCTCTTTCCTTGCATTTTTGGATGAAACTTTTGCTGCATCAGTGTATTTAATTAACCGAATGCATGCCTACACCTTTACTTAAGAATGTTTCTCCTTTTGAAGTCCTTTTTGGCATTGTCCCTGGTTTTGCATTTCTAAAATTTTTTGGTTGTTTGTGTTATTCATGTATTTTTATTGATTATTCTATGCAACAAAAAGGTTATAAGTGCTTAACTAAAGAAGACAAAATAATTGTGTTAAGAGATGTAGTGTTCGATGAAAATACCTTTCCTGCACCATTTGTTTCTGTTTCTTCACAAAATTCTAATCAAGATTCAAGTGTGAATACTGAAAGGTTATCAATTATATCGAGGCTTCATTCAATTAGCAAAGGTAGACTTTGATCAAGTCTTTTTTTCTTTGATTAAACCAGTTAATTACAATTAGAGTCATTATCACTATAATTTTAACTAAGGGATGGAGAATCAAGCAATATAATTTTTATAATGCTTCTCTAAATAAACATTTTCATGAAATTGTCTACATGTCTCAATCCCAAAAGATTTTGAACACTCTAATTCTAACTTGTTTTGTAAATTAACAAAGTTATTTATGGCCTTAAATAAGCTTTAAGAATGATACATAAGGCCATGTTTTTAAGTGTGACAATCTATAAAAAATATGACGATAGGTCATTAAAAGTATGATGATAGAGCAACCGCCGTATTTATAGATGTAACCTTTTTAAAAACATGACAAAAAATTATTGTGGTACTTTTTTTTCAATTTTTTGTCACATTCTAAAAACATGACAATAGAGATATTTTTTTGTAGTGATTTTTGAAGACACTTTTTATTTATTTTATTTTTTATTTACAAGTAAAATTATTTCACTATCTTCGTCCCTCCCTGATTAGATACGTAACATTTTGCAAATTTTTTTTAATAAAAAGTTATTAATCAAAACAAAAAGGTTTCACCATTATTACATAATGCAATGTAGTGAATGAAAAAAAACCTGCAAGATATATATGCAGTGATAGTGGTCAAAGTCAAATAGCGGCCCATTTGATACCTTGGTTTATTTTTTTCATGATAATCAATCATGTCATAGAAAATTTCAAAATTGAAAGTGAATACATAGTTGCCAAAATAAAGCTGTATTTGTGCATGCATGACAATGACATTCTTCACTACTCTGGCAAATTATAAATATACTTGTGCTATTTTATATGGGAAGTTCTATGGTGGTATAAAAAGTAGTGGCTAAGAATAATTATGATAATAGATTAAAGGTAATTTTATAACGTTCTAATTCTCTGTAAATCTACCGTACTCCATATACTTTCAAATTTTTCAAAATTCTTTTTAGGGGGTTCGAACTTTAAACTCTTATCCCAAAAGATACAAGAAAGATAATTATACCATTAGACTGAGATGCTTCTTATTATTGTATACACAAATTATAATATATATAACAATCTTTTATTTTACTTATATTCAATTTATTTTAATTTTAAAGTCACCCATTTTAAAATTAATT
This sequence comes from Arachis hypogaea, assembly GCF_003086295.3. Classification (NCBI taxonomy): domain Eukaryota; kingdom Viridiplantae; phylum Streptophyta; class Magnoliopsida; order Fabales; family Fabaceae; genus Arachis; species Arachis hypogaea. Next base: position 102,865,369 of record NC_092041.1, on the reverse strand, counting down.
ATATTTTATTTAACTATAAATTTTATTAAATATATACAAATTAAAAAGATAAACAAAAAAATTTTATTAATCACAATTTATTTTTTTTATGATTATATGATATCTATTAATATTATTTTTTTAATAAATACTTGTAGTATATAATAATAGGTAAAAACTCACATGCAATTGTCTTCATATAAAATCAATAGTTGAAAAATTTTAGATAATATTTAGTCAAACTTGTCAAATCATCTAACGGTTCTTAAATATTAACTTCACATAAAAATAATTGTATGTGAATTTTCACCTATAATAATATAATAATACAATAAATATAAACTAATTAATAAAGTATTAAAATTTGATAATGATAATTATTTTTATAAAAACAAAATAAAAATTTTTGCACATTACTATTTATATATAAACATAATATTATTTAATTTATTTTTAATATATATTTTATATTTTAATATATATTTTATATTAATAAATAATTTTAGTATACACTTAGTATAATTGTTTAAAATAATATAATTCTAATTTTTCTTTTTATAAATTAGAATTCAAATTTTTATTTCAATAAAATTTTTATGCTTTTGAAAGTACATCTTCTAGAATATATTCCTCCACTATATAATTTTCTGATTGGTTGTAGATTTTAACACAAAAAAAAAAGAGAATGACTAACTTTGTATCAAGAAGCATGATCATCCAAAAGCCCTTCCAATATTATATTGTGTTTCGTGGAAGAGTCCTAATTTAAAAATGATTTTTTATTTATTAGAATTAAATTATAAATTTTCTCTAAACAGATTTGTTTTTTCACATAAGATAGCTAATTTCAGTAAATAGAGAAGAAATTTTGTTTCACAAATTTATAACCATTTATATTGGACTAGTATTAGGGAAAAAAAATAGAAACCATAATAATTTATTGAAGTTTGTCCACTTACTTGCGAGACTCAAACATAAAAATATCTTTTGGGCAACGTAATTACAAGTCTATCCTACATTACAAGAACACAAAGAACAAAATTTAAAGACAGAAAGAACTCAAGAATATGAAAATGACACTAAACTTAAAATTTTTAGAAAACTAAATTTTTTTTTTCAAAAATCAAAAGAAATCCACACCAGTTTAATGGACGTCATAACTGAACCGGTGTAAGGTTATTGGGTCACTAGATCACTGGGTCATTAGTTCAATCAGTGAGTCACTGATCGAACCGAAACAATTATATAAAATTTAATTATTTTTTTATTATAAGTACTTTTATTTTATTTTTATAAAAATAATTATCATTTTTAAATTTTAATACTTTATTAATTAGTTTTTATTTATTGTATTATTATATTATTATAGGTGAAAACTCACATACAGTTGTTTTCATGTGAAGTTGATATTTAAGAATCGTTAGATGATTTGACAAGTTTGACTAAATATCATCTAAAATTTTTAAACTATTAACTTCATATGAAGACAATTGCATGTGAGTCTTTACCTATTATTATATACTACAAGTATTTATTGAAAAAATAATATTAATAGATATCATATAATCATAAAAAGAAAAAATAAATTGTGATTAATAAAATTTATAGTTAAATAAAATATAATTAATTTTAAAGTGGGTGACTTTAAAATTAAAATAAATTGAATATAAGTAAAATAAAAGATTGTTATATATATTATAATTTGTATATATAATAGTAAAAAGCATTGCAATCTAGTGGTATAAATATCTTTCTTGTATTCTTTGGGATAAGGGTTCGAACCCCTAAAAAACATTTTGAAAAAATTTAGAGATGAAATTTTAATGCAAATTTTTACAATTATTATTAAAAAAATAATTTTTTTTTCTTAAAAATTGGTAATTTGTTGTTAAGTGAAGTTTTTTTTACTGTGAATGACCACATATTTTTAAAAAATAAAGAGAAAAATCTAGAAAAAAAGTTTGTTCCAAATTTTTTTTGCATCTTTTAAATATTTATTTAAATATTGTTACAGAAATTTAGATATAATTAATAAATAAGTTGTTTACTAAATATAAATTTTTTTTGTTACTTACAAAAAATATAATATTTATTGAATTTTTTTATCATATTTTTAAATTATTTAAAAACTGTATTGTCGATAATATTTTTTAAAAAAGTTTTGTTAACAGTTAAATTGTCGAATATCGATTTAATAGTTAATCATAAAAAATATTATTTAAATCAATACTGATTTAAAACGGAAGAGACAATTAATTTAAGAGGAGTGTTAGAAGGCTAACAAATTTTGTAATTTATAACAATTAATTAGTTATCATTAATATTTTTAATGGTATAAGATTATATCTAATAATATAAAATTATTTATTTTTTGTGTTCGTTAAGTGCTAGTCAGATTTTAATAAAACTGCTGACTTCATAAATTTTCTCTTCATTTAAAAAAGAAGGAGTATTATTTTAGTTTAAAACCATTAATTGTTGGACAGTTTTGATCTATTAAACTCTAATCTAATTAAGTCATTGTGAGTTACCAATAGCCCTAAGGAAGAAGTTCCAAATATTAGTGGACCCTCAATGACTTCCCAAAACGCTCAAAGAAAAGAGAAAACCATATCCTTTTAGACCTTAAAAAACCCTATAAATTAAAGAGAGGAAACACATGAGAATCAGAAACCAAGTCTGTTTTCCCATTCCTTTGTCCTCCTAATTTCTCTTTCATTATTTCACACACGCCTCCCCCTTCTCTCTCTCTACTACTCAATTATCCCCACACCTTCATAAGCATAAAATAATAAACCGTTATTATTATTATGTCTCTCTTGGCGAGTACCCTGTGGCTTTTATTTTTCTTTTCATCTTCTGTGGTTCATTCAGGAGCACAGGGCTCTAGCCGTGGCTCCTTAGGTGATGGCATATGTGCCACTTCTGTTGTTGTTCATGGTTACAAGTGCCAGGAACTTCAAGTAAGAACCACAACAGAGGCCTTAAGAAAATAAAGACATGTGCATAAAAACGTTGTTATTATATGATAGCACACTACGACAGCTTAGATGATATATAATTGAAAATGTTGCCCTAGATTTTAGGTGACATTTTTGGAAAAATATAGGAACCAACAACATTTTTGAACAATGTTTGAACAATGTGAATTAATAGGGTTAAAAGAGTAAATTGATCTTAAATTTAATTAGTAGCATTAAATTAGAGTGTAATGTAATTGGTGATTGTTCATGTTGTTCAAGATATTCATTGTTCCCCTAGCATTCTCCTTTTTTTATAAGCGGCAACATTATTCAACCATTGTCAAACGTAGAAATTCGCCTACATAAAAGTCAATTTAGTTAAACATGTAGCAAACCAAATTTCAGACATTATAAAAAGTCAAATTCTTATAATTAATTTTAATTTTATTCAAATTTATAATATATAACTTATTAATATATATAAAATTATTGTTTGAAAAATAGACAAATTTTGGATAAATTACATTAATAAAATGATGGTAGAAAAATTTTATATAGGTATCCTATTTCTAATTTCAATACATGTATGTCTGATCTTTTATCGGAATCATGTAAATTGTATCTAGTAAATTCGATTCCACCATTCACATGTAAATCGAACTGTATTGAATCAATTTATGTTAAAATAGTGAAAATAAATAAATCGAATCAGCTTTCATCAATTTATGCTTAGATTTTGGCAGCCATAATAAACCAAATAACATTTGTGCAATCTAAAATTTCTTTGTCCTTCCTAGGGTAACATGCAAATATGCAATGCATGACTTGATGACATGTCCTATTATAGTGTTTTTTCTTGCATTTGTTTTAAATTTTGAATTACTTTTTAATAATTTTTATACTAAATAAAAAATTTAATTTTAATATACTAATAATATAAAATATTTTATTTAATTATCCAATAATATTTATTTTTAAAATAACTATTTATGTAGTTAATATAAAAAATAATTTTTTTAACGTGAGATTATACAATTGAATGCATATGTAAAATTAATTTATGCTGACAATGTATTAAGATTAAATTCTTAAATAAATTTATTTTTCAAACAAAAATCAATCTCATATTTCTTTTAAATCATCTACAATTCTTTTTAAGAAATAACAAATTAGTCTTTAATTTTTGTTAAAAATAATATGTTATTATTTTAAATGTTTAATTATTATTCTACTAGTTCCTATAATTTTATTAAATTTATAATTAAATTTTTATATTTTTTAATTAAATTTTTATACTATTTTTAATTTTATAATTAGATGTATCAAAAATGCTAAAATTAATAAAATATATTTTTTTAAATTAATAGATATTTTTTCGTAAGAACCTCTTTGATTACATGTTTTTAGGGTTAGTTTTTTTACCATGTGTTTTTAGAATTAGGTTTTTTGATTATGTATTTTTAAGGAGAATATTCTGTTAATTTTAACTTTTATTAGTATATATTTGAGAATTGTGATGGTTATGTTAAAATTGTGGGAGTCATAGAGGTTATTTATTAACTTGAAAGAAACTACTATATATTTAGTAAACGTTATCCAATATCTTCTTCTTCTTCTTTTTTTTCTGAGGTTACAACTGCAGATGGGTACATTCTTAGCGTCCAAAGAATCCCAGAAGGTAGAAGTGGTAATGGGAATAATAATAAGAAGCAGCCAGTGATAATTCAGCATGGACTATTAGTGGTAAGTGCACAAAATAAACACCCTATTATATATTATTCTTGAATTATTACGACTCTTTATTTGCCTATGATGCATTTTTAACATGTGTCAATTCACATGAATGTCTTTATTAGCAAAATATTTAATTGACATCATACTGCATTGTATTTGCTAGAGTTTAATTTTAAGTTTGTCATTATAAATATGTTAGTGAGATTATTATTAGTTACTTTAAAGTGAAGTTTAATTACGTAAATATATATATTAGTTTTTATGGAAAATGCTGGTTATTAACGCGATAGCTAATTTCACATAATATTTCTTAATTTTGTTCTTGTTGTATTTAATTTTTTTTGTTCCTTATAAGTTGCTACTGACTCTAGAGGAAGAATTTAGACACCGCAAGCAGAGTATCAATGCATGAATTGTAATAATAATTATCATAGTTTTATATAATTTTTTTAAAATTAATAGTAAAGCCATGATTTATATAAAAAATGAGAGGATAAAAATATTTTTTTATTTAGGATAATTTAATAATTTTTATATTCAGTTTGTTTATTTAAATAATTTATCCTGATTAATGTATTCTATAATTTCTAGTAAAAATTTATATACAATTATTTTTATATAAAATTAATAATTAAAATTTATTAAATAATAATTTAATTAAATATATTAAATTATCTATATTTTAGTCCCATGCATATATATAGTGGTCTTTTACTTTTAATTGATTATGTTACACACAACATCTATTATATTTAAAATTATTTTATATAATATAATATTTATAATATTTGTAATACATATATATTACATCTGAATTATATAATTATTCTACTGATAATTAATAAATATTACATAAAATAATTTTAGATTATTTATAGCAATTTTTTTATTATCTCTTTTACTCAAAAAAAAAATGCATGCACATTGTGCACCGTCTCAATTGCCAGTTATTATGTTATTTGCGCATTGAAATAATGGAATTTAAGAAATAAATAAATAAATAAATAATAAAGCATATGTATACGTGGGTGCAGGACGGAATGACATGGCTTTTGAACGGTCCAGAGCAAAACCTGCCATTGATATTAGCTGATAACGGCTTCGATGTTTGGATTTCTAACACCAGAGGCACCAGATTCAGCCGCCGCCATGTCTCATTGGACCCTTCTACTCCGGTTTACTTTCTCCTTTCTCTCCCCTTTTTATTTCTTAATTTGGATACTACTATTTCTTATCTTTAAACTATATTATTTAAATGCCTTACTATTTAAATCACTCAAATATAAAAATAGAAAATATACTTTAAACCTAATCTTAATTTTGTGAATAACAACACAGGCGTACTGGAATTGGTCGTGGGATGAACTGGGTAGCTATGATGTACCTGCTGTTGTGGAGTATGTGTCCAACCATACAGGACAAAAGATTCATTACATCGGCCATTCACAGGTACTTATAATATAATAGTAAAATATATATTTTATAAGAATTATAAATTTAATAATAATTAATTTTTTTTATTTGATTTAAACTCTTTCAACTTTGAATTTAGTTATGTTACCTATTTTGGAAAGTAATAAGTTAATTTTTTTTATTAATATCAGATAATTATTTGAAGTTATTTTTATTTTAAATTTAAATATTTTAGAAATAGCAATTAAAAATGAATTTATTATAAAAATTCGAATACTATTAATTTAAAAATTACTTTTTTATATTCTTTGTATTCTTAATGTGGCACTTTTTATTGATATTATGAATAAAATATTGAAAATGTATAGACTTTAAATTTTAATATATTAAATGTGTATTAAATTTTTTAATTTTTGAACAATATATTTAGAATACGGTTTAATTAATTACATCTATCATTGTGGCTATTTATTACACATTCATTAAAATCTATAATTACAATTTTTTTTACCAAAATAACTCTATTTATTACTAATTTACTAGTGACTTTGGCCGATAAACAGCTTAATTAAGCTCATTTTAAAAAAATAATTTAAACAATAAATGATTATATTAAAAATAGCTTATAAATAAGTTATTTTATATTTAAGTTTTTAATTTTAAAAGTGTTTATTTTATAAAAATATAAAAAAAGTAGTAGTATTATGAAAGAAGTTATTTTTTTTATCTTTCTATAAACTGCTAAATAACTTCTTAAAAAGTTATAATTTGGTTTTAAAAATTACGCCAGACATTAATACTAATACTTTTCATAAGACATTAATACTAATACTTTTTATAAGTCGAAAGCTTAAAAAAAATGACTAAACTCAAAAAAGTTATTACCTTTAAAACTTACCACATTATACTTGGAATTGTGAAAATAACAAATTATTAAATTGAAACAAACTTACAAATTATTACAATAGCCATGGATATCATGATGAGAATAAATAATCACATAGAATAACAATAGTATTATCTGGGAAATTCAAAATCAAGATTATTGAATTGATCTGAGACTAGAAATTAAAGAGCATGTTTGGCAGGGAACATTGATAGCTTTGACTTCCTTCTCGGAAGGGAAATGGGTGAATAAACTGAAATCAGCAGCACTATTGAGCCCAGTAGCCTATTTGAGTCATATGACCACTGAACTATTAAATGTTGCAGATAGGTTATTTCTTGATCAGGTAACTAAATACAACCAACTTAATATTCATACACCATATTAATTATTCATTCTCAATACTCATCAGCATCTCCCTTATTTATCTTTTATTTACTATCATAAAAAATTGTTTCTTCTTTTGTTTTACTAATATATTCAAATAAACAGTATAGCTAAATGCATTAATTTACAGATATATACTAAATTTTATTTATAGTAATATGTACCATAATTTTTTTTATAAAAAAATTTAAAAATTATTAAAATTTATTATTTTTTGTCATTACTTAACTATTAATTCAATTCTTTTTAATTCTTTTAGTCTAATAATCTAATAACATACTTTTCCTATATTTTTAAATATTAATAATTAATTAATAATTAAAAGATAATAAAATTTGATAATTTTCTAGTGTTTTTCTCTTTTTATGACATATAACTAGCTATTGTAAAGGGCATAAAAGAAATTTTGTTTTCCTGTTTAATTTTATGAAATTTATAACTTGTATAACACCGTACACATGATAAAATGACCTTGTTTTTGTCTTTCACTCTTTTGCCCAATAGCTCATAAAAACATTGGGGATAGCGGAATTCAGTACAAGAGGGTAAGAAGTTAAGAACAAAACAAAAATAGCCGTCTGGTTATGTATACTTCAACTCTATCACGTTTGATGCATGTAATATAATTTTTTTTTATTATGTTAAAGAAATAATAATCTAACATTATTTAATTTAATTTAATTATACATTTATTATGTTTATATTATTTAATTTTTTAAACAGTAATTAAATAACACAAAATAAAGTACAAGGTAATTAAAAAATAAAAAATAAAGTAAGTTTTAAAGTATTTTTTATTTTCTTTTAAGATATATTTTTTTAACCTTTATGTGTGTTGTATAATGCATTTTTAATTTTTAATTTTTAAATTTTTAATAGGATACCTTTTCAATCCTTTCTCAACCAACTTTGCGCCCAGCCTGGAGTTGATTGTTCCGACTTGTTCACTGCTATAACCGGTTTTGACCTTGACCATACTCCATTGATAATTTGATTTCAACCACTGGATATAGAATAGAAATAATTAAAAAAAATAATTATATTATATTGTCACTAAAGTTTAGTTCGTTATTTGTATATAAATATATATTAAATATAAAATAATCATATAATTACTTTTTTAATTCAGTTTTATAAATAAGTAATTTAATTTACACTTATTACAAAACTTCAGAAATAATACAATCAAATTAGATTTATATTTATGATAAAGTCACAATAAAAATATAAAAAAACAGAAATAACTAATTTTTTATATTCATAAGAAATTTGATTATATGGTGTTAAAAGACTTGATTATTGGAATATAACGAGTCTAATTATTATATAATAAAATATTCATTAGTTTTGTTGGATAATTATTATTTTGTTAGAAAAAAATATATAAAACGATAAATATAAATAATTAAATATACACAAATGCATGGTAATGAATTTGAATTGATAGACATAACATTTTAATAACTATCTACACCCAATTTTTTCTTCAGGTAATAATTGTTGCCTCAATTCTTCAGCTGTTAGTGTATTCTTGAAGAATGAACCTCAGTCAACATCAACAAAGAATTTGATACACTTTGCCCAGAGTACGTAGTTCATTAGTAATTACATACTGCCATAAATAATTTGTGAATTTTAATCTAAAAATGATTAAATATTTGTGAACTATTTTTTGCAGTTGTTAGAAGTGGGGTTGTGGCAAAGTTTAATTATGGGATACGAGACCAAAATATTAGGATCTATGGAAAAGCATCCCCTCCAATTTACAACCTATCTAATATCCCTCATGACCTACCTCTATTTCTCAGCTATGGTGGTCGAGATGCTCTTTCTGATGTTGTTGATGTGCAAACTTTACTTGATTCTCTAAAGTTTCATGATGTTGATAAGCTTAGTGTTCAGTTCATCAAAGACTATGCTCATGTTGATTTCATTATGGGGGTCAATGCCAAAGACATAGTGTACAATGCTGTCATTTCATTTTTCAACAGATTTAATTAATTAATTAACTTGAGGAGAGACCATGCCATGTACTAGGCTATTAGCCTATATATTAATATATCATCACCGATTTGAATATAAGTTATATAATGATTAAATTTGTATTACGCAATAATAATGATTGGTGCAAAATGATATATGATGGTGTGTGTCATATTATGTGAATATATATTTTAGATTTTTCATATTAAATTTTAATTTTTAAAATAACAACACCCTATTTTTTTAAAGTTATTTTAATATAGTATGTTGTGAACCATGTTAATTTTTTCAATTAGACTAACATAAGTTTCAAATGTCTTGCCACCATCAAATTCAAATTAGCATAGTTTATTTGTTTATTTTTTAAAAAGATTTTTGTCTCATATATTTTTTTCTAAATCAATTAATTGTGTAAAAATCCTTATGCATAAATATTTGCACTAGCAAAGAGTCCAGAAGAGAGCCACACCTAAAGAGTATAACATACGCAGCTTAATCTAATATCACTATAACTTTGAAATCAGACAAAAAAAAAAAAAAAAAAACTCAACTCTTGTTCTAATGCTCTCTTTGTAATTGTGTAAAATAAATTTGTTACGGATTCGCCCTTCCGGATCTCATGACCCTCAATTAATCGGTCCATTTAAAGCGAGCCCTAAATCTCAACAAACTCGCTAAATTTGGGGATGGCAGAATCTCTCTAATAGATAAGATAATTTATACCTTTTATAAAAAGGAGCTTAACTATTCTTCCCAATTATTATCATTTAACCCTACACATTCATCTTATGTCTCTCTGACTCTTTGACTTAGGTGTCAAAATGTTTTTGTAGGTACTACCTTCACGCTCCCTGAATTCAGCTTCGTCATCCTGCTGGACGACCAACGGATCGGATGCCTGACCTATCATTAACCAAGGAAGTTCCATCTCGCATCCGATTGGTACAATTCTCTACATTGGCACTGTTTGTGGGGACCATTGAGATTCCAGCAACATTGTAATACCCTAACATTCAAATCTTTATACATGAATTTAGGGTTTAGGGTTTAGGGTTTAGGGTTTAGGGTTTAGGGTTTAAGGTGGTACAACTCAAGGTGAATCTATAATACATATATATTTTTCAAATGAATTATTAAACAAGAAGTCTAAAAAGAAGTAAAACAAAAATTGCGAACGGAAACACTTGCGTATCGATGAAAAAGAATAAGGCGTGTTCAAAAAGCGAAAATAAAATAAAACATTAAAGAAGAATAGGATAAAGACAAGACATATATATATATATATATATATATAATAGCCACTAGTCATGACCTGCGAATTTTAGTTTGGCTAGGGTTACAGTAATAAAAATTAGTTGACAACATTATTTCCTATATCTTTCAAAATATACATCAAGGCATTTATAGGCAAGTTCTAAAAGAAATATATACATACATATAAGTTTTTCAAAATAAGTAAAGAGAGATTCTAAACAAAATGTAAAACAGGAGTCCAATAAACTTTGTTATCTCCCAAATGAATCACAGTTCACTACTGAGCACTAGGACCTGCATCTGAAAAACAAGAGATATATATACAGAATGAGAACCTTCGACCCATGAGTTTCTAGTACAGTAAAAGTTTCAAATAGATACTGCATAAGGCAACAGAAACTCACTAAGCAATTTTAAACTCCATACATCATCGTATCCATCCTAGGTTCTCACTAGTCTATATTTAGACAACTATCATATGTGATTCTAAATCTAATTCAATATTTTCCATCTTTTCACAACTTTTCAAACAGAATAGAATCAGCTCTCAGCGTCAACTAATGCCAGCATGAGGGACCTCTCAGATATTCAAATACAAACAAAGCAGACAAATAATACACAAGTAGAATTCATGTAAAGCATTTAGCACATAAACATTTAATATGCACAATTAATCAAGCCAAAAAAAAGAATAACAAGCCCAAACAATTCAAATAATGCAAATGATGTATGCCTTTTCTATGGCCGATGATATCATCTGTTAGTTATGCAGTCAAACCCGACATGTCCGGAGCAAGTGAAATCACTCCACTGCATCTACCCAGACAGGTATATTTAGCAAGTGGAATCACTCTACTGCAATTAAATCATTTTCATAGACAAGTAGAATCACTCTATTACGGCAAGCAGAATCACTCCAACGCATTAACAATCATATCCAGAAGCAAGTGAAATCACTCTATTGTGGCAAGTGGAATCACTCCACTGCACTTTCCATGCAGGTATATTTCAAATCAAAGTTTGTTTTATTTTCAATTTCACCTTCAATCTCATTTCAATTCATCCTCCTTAATACTTAAACTCATTCATCATTATCCTTCATCATCATAATCAATTATCATTCATTATCACATTCTTCTTCGTTATACATCACTTTACAATTTGTTCATCTCTTTTCAATTCACCAACACATCTCATTAGTTTCTCATTTCTAACTATTCTATCCTTAATTACACCGGATCAAGAATCTTATTGGGGTTTATAAAGGTTTAGAAGGCTCGAGGAATGGTTGAAACCTTAAAAATTTATTTTTCAGTAAAATAGGAGTGGTCGCGTATGCATGCACATTTTCGTGTACGTATAGTGTAAATTTTTAAAACTCGCGTACGTAGATCACCTTCGCGTACGCGAGAAATTTGGGATGAAACCCAACTAAACTCGTTCTAGAGTACCCCTAAACCATCAAAATTATAAGATTTCTCAATACCTAAAGCTCAAATTCGAATTTAACATGTACTGCGAAAATGGGCAAAGAGAATTAGAAATGCTTACCAATATATTTGAAGAATCAAGGGTTAAGGTTTCACTCTTCCTCCCTCTCTTCTCATCTCAGTTGCGCTCTCTCTCAATGGGTTGAAATTACTGAAATGGCCTTAGTTAATAGCTTATATATGTTGGGTTTGGTCCCAACTTGGGCCTGGTTCACTTATATGTTCCATTTGGCCAAATTTTGCGCCAAAATCTTTATGATTAGAGTTTTAATTTACATTTTAAATATTTTTACTTTCTCAAATAATAAATCCTAATTTTTAACCCTTCTCACTCATAATTAATTTTTTTCAACTACAATACCGGATAGATTTAAGTTGGTACTGCCGGTCAATTTTTCAATGTGCGTTCTTATGCAGAAAATTATGTTTCTCAACTCGAAAAAATCCTCTAAGTCCAAATATCATTGTTAAATTTTCAAATTACAATTGCTAAATTTTTTAACCTTTTTTTTCTCATATTTAATTTAATTACTTAGTTAATTATGGTTTGACTGGATTTTACATCCTATCCACCTACTTTAAAATTTTGTCCTCAACATTTAGTTACATGTGAATAATTGCGGGTAGTCCTTCCTCATATTAGCTTCCAACTCTCAAGTATGCTCCTCAATTCCTGATCGACTCCAAGCTACCTTAACCAACTGGACTTCTTTTTCACAGAGCTTCTTAACGCTCACATCATCAATATGAATAGAAACAACTTGAAAAGTCAGATGTAGAAAACGTAGTCGAACCCGAGATTCCAACAGAGAGAATCATGAAGTACGACGGCACCAAAGACCCCCAAGAACACATAACGGCCTTTGAGGCCAAGATGAACCTGGAAGGAGCAGTCGGCGTCGTTTGATGCGGGCCTTCCCGGTAACCCTAGTCGGCCTGGCTATCAAGTAGTTTAACATTCTCCCGAATGATTCGATATCAAACTCCGGCGGCATCTCCCAAAAGTTTTTGGCATAATTCACCACACATATAGCCAAAGTAAAGCACCCGATTAGCCTACTAGGTGTTATACAACGCTTGGAAGAGTCCATGAGAAAGTACTTAGATAGATTCAACAATTAGTGCCTAACCATCGACGGTCTAATAAACTCGGTGGCCAGCCTGTGCCTGACTAACGGTTTGATGAATGAAGACTTCTGGAAGGACCTCACAACGAAACTCGTCCGGTCAATGCATGAAATTCAAAGCGTGGCATGTGAGTACATAAATGACGAGGAGGTAAGCCAAGTCATGGCCGCCAATAAACGACACCCTGAACCAATCCCCCTCCCAAAGAACCCAACAAAGAACAATTCAGACTCCCAACCCATAACCGACCACCACGGGTGGGAAAATTTTCAAACTACACCCCCTACCCGTCTCGCTCACATAGATATACCAGCAAATCACGGAAAGGGGTATCCTTCTGAAACCCAGGCAACTGAAGGAATGCATGAGGACAACAAAATCCTATAATGTGACTACCACAAAGGATATGAGCATAGAACCCAGGATTGTTTTGACCTCAAGGACGCCTTTTAGCAGACTATTAGAGATGGCAAACTCCCCGAGTTTGCCAACATCATTAGGGAACCCCGACGGGTGAGAGAGAAAAATCATCAATACATAAAGGGCAAAACCCTTGGATGATACAAATCGTTTCTCGAGATAGTGGGGATGAAGACCCGACAATAGTGGTCAATGTTATCATGGGAAAACATGTCTAAGAAAAATCCAAATCCACACTAAAAAAAGACCTCCAAATACTAGCAGTCTCCTCGGTAAAAGTCCCTGACCCACGCCGACCATAACCTTTCACCCGGAAGACTACCAAACGGGAACGTCAAAGGAAGATCCTCCCTTCGTCATATCAGCAAAGGTGGGAACAGGGATGGTGAAACGCATCCTAATACACACCGGAACCGACTCCAACATCCTCTTTAGAGGAGCGTCCAATAAGTTAGGGTTCTAAAACAAAAATCTACTAAATAATCTCAACGGGATAACCGGCCTCAGAGATAACTTCATCAAACTTGATGGTTTGATAATGCTCCCGATCACCATAGAAATCAGAGATAATACAACGTACAAACTACCAAGATAAAAAGCACCAACCTATTTTTGGAGATGACAAAGAAACACAAGTGCAGAAGAAATGCAAACCCAGCAGCCACTCAGAAACGCAGCAGAGAGTGTTTTTGAACGAGGGAAAATGAGAGACGATAGAGGAAATGGAGGAAATCGAATGGAGCAGTTATAGGTGAAAGGAAATATAGAACAAAGAAAACAGAGGGAAGCATTTACTAGAAATAGAAACCCTCCAATGTTTCGAATGAAAATACGGAGGAACGAAGGGCGAAAAGGAAAAAAATCAAACCTCTCTCCTCCCATTAAGCGTCATTAAGACACCTTGAAAAATGCAATCGACAGACTCCACCATCAAAAAATGCAACGAACAAGTGAAGGAATGGCCAAGCATTCTGAACACTCATGGACTTCCGATCTTGGTCAAAAGGGCATGGTGTAGCATTCCGCCCCCTACATGAGGTCCATGACCTTCGAAGCCATGAAAAAACAAACTCAGTCAGCGGTGAGACTAAGCACGCATACTTTCCCGCTCAACTGTTCTGGACCTGATCTCCGGATCTCCCAAACGGCCAAATAACGACCCGGTTTCCTGGGTCCACGCCCTTATCACGGCCCAAATTGGCCAGCAGATCCCAAATCTCTAACTAATGTTCAAATTCAAATACTTTCTTTTTCTTAGACAACAAGATAAGATAAGATAACAACACAAAGCTATGTAAAGGGAGTCAGGGCCCTCTCAGGTACGTTACACACTCACAACCTTCATTTATAATTTTATATCTCTTATATCCATTCTGACTTTAGCGTTGGAATGTCTTTCCAAGTACCACTCCTGCCGTTCGAAAGTCCAATCGTGTCATCACCAAGACTGAAAAGTCCCGATCCTCCCATCAACATGTACTAGCGAAATCTTGTACAAAATATAATATAATAATAATTTTTTGGTTTAAATACTTTATTAGTTCTTATACTTTACTAATTTTTAGTCAAGTTCTTATCTAAGAATTTATAATTAAATTATTATATTAGGTAAAAAAAATTAATTAGATCTTTAGTAATTATCATCTTTTAGAAAATATACACTAATCCTAGAATATTTTATTTTAAAATATTTTATAATTTATCCTACATTAAACATAAAAATAAATAATGTTAAAAAAATTAAAAGAAAATCTAATTGAAGATTTTTATCCAATATAGGAACTTAAAATAATTACAAACTATTAAATTATAAGAACCTAAATAAAACTTAATGAAACTATTAAGATTAGTAGAATAATTAAACATAATTTTTATAATTATATTTTTTATTGTAAAATATGATTAGTTTTTAAATGATCTAACTAATAAATTAAAATATTAAAATAATAATTTAAATAATAACATATACTTTAGAATTTGATTATTTTAAGTTTCATATTTAAAAAAATAATTAATTTTTTCATTGTTAATATAATCAAACATCTCTTTTTATATATATATTACCAAAAAATCATTTAAAAATTCATCTTCTTTATAATTATGAAACCTACTCTTTATAATATTCATAACTTAAAAATTTTTTTAACTGATGTATTTTGTTACGATAAAATTAAAACTAACTTTAAAAAAGGAAATTAAACAATCATCGATAAATAATATATTTTTAAATCTCAACCAATTTCTAACGAAGAACATCAATTGTATTTAAGTTCGAGAATTAATCATAAAAATATATATCTAAAATAAAATTTTTAAGTTGACTATTAAATGCTAAATATTGAGTAAAAAAATTCTAGTAGAATCAAATTAATAAATTTGGTAGAGATAAATAATTATTATTATTATTATATACTACTCAAAAAAATTTTAAATTGTAATAGATAGAAGTACTTGTTCTCACATCCTAAATGATAAATCCGTTTCTAAGATGGCTAAACTATAGATAAACTAACAGATAAACAAACCAGATGAGTTAACTACTTAACTGTGATCATTACAAATAACTAGCTAGGGGCTAGGTGGCATAGGTGCTAACAGATTAATTGATATCTAACAACTATTAATTTTTAAAGACCGAAAGAACTCAAGAACATGAAAAGGACGCTAAACTTAAAATTTTTAGAAAACTAATTTTTTTTTTTCGAAAATCAAAAGAAATCCACACCAGTTTATAACTGAACCGGTGTAAGGTTATTGGGTCACTGAATCACTGGGTCATTAGTTCAATCAGTGAGTCACTGCGAAACAATTATATAAAATTTAATTATTTTATTATAAGTACTTTTATTTTATTTTTATAAAAATAATTATCATTTTTAAATTTTGATACTTTATTAATTAGTTTTTATTTATTGTATTATTATATTATTATAGGTGAAAACTCACATACAGTTGTTTTCATGTGAAGTTGATATTTAAGAACCGTTAGATGATTTGACAAGTTTGACTAAATATCATCTAAAATTTTTCAACTATTAACTTCATATGAAGACAATTGCATGTGAGTCTTTACTTATTATTATATACTACAAGTATTTATTGAAAAAATAATATTAATAGATATCATATAATTATAAAAAGAAAAAATAAATTGTGATTAATAAAATTTATAGTTAAATAAAATATAATTAATTTTAAAGTGGGTGACTTTAAAATTAAAATAAATTGAATATAAGTAAAATAAAAGATTGTTATATATATATATTATAATTTGTATATATAATAGTAAAAAGCATTGCAATTTAGTGGTATAAATATCTTTCTGGTATTCTTTGGGATAAGGGTTCGAACCCCTAAAAAACATTTTGAAAAAATTTAGAGATGAAATTTTAATTCTTTAGGATAAGGGTTCGAACCCCTAAAAAACATTTTGAAAAAATTTAGAGATGAAATTTTGAAAAAATTTAGAGATGAAATTTTAATTCTTTAGGATAAGGGTTCGAACCCCTAAAAAACATTTTGAAAAAATTTAGAGATGAAATTTTAATGCAAATTTTTATAATTATTATTAAAAAATAATTTTTTTTTTAAAATTTGGTAATTTTTTGTCAAGTGAAGTTTTTTTTACTGTGAATGACCACATATTTTTAAAAAATAAAGAGAAAAATCTAGAAAAAAAAGTTTGTTCCAAATTTTTTTTGCATCTTTTAAATATTTATTTAAATATTGCTACAGAAATTTAGATATAATTAATAAATAAGTTGTTTACTAAATATAAAATTTTTTTGTTACTTACAAAAAATATAATATTTATTGAATTTTTTATCATATTTTTAAATTATTTAAAAACTGTATTGTCGATAATATTTTTTAAAAAAGTTTTGTTAACAGTTAAATTGTCGAATATCGATTTAGTAGTTAACCATAAAAAATATTATTTAAATCAATACTGATTTAAAACGGAAGAGACAATTAATTTAAGAGGAGTGTTAGTGGGCTAACAAATTTTATAATTTATAACAATTAATTAGTTATCATTAATATTTTTAATGGTATAAGATTATATCTAATAATATAAAATTATTTATTTTTTGTGTTCGTTAAGTGCTAGTCAAATTTTAATAAAACTGCTGAATTCATAGTAAGAAGGAGTATCATTTTAGTTTAAAACCATTAATTGTTGGACAGTTTTGATTTATTAAACCCTTAATCTAATTAAGTCATTGTGAGTTACCAATAGCCCTAAGGAAGAAGTTCCAAATATTAGTGGACCCTCAATGACTTCCCAAAACGCTCAAAGAAAAGAGAAAACCATATCCTTTTAGACCTTAATAAACACTATAAATTAAGGCAACTACTCAAATGAAGATGCTAAAAACATCTTTTTATGAAGATTCTTGTGTTAAAAGTGTACTTTGTTTGTTTAGCCACACTTTAAAAAAAATAACACTTTTGCAACACATCAAAATCAAACCATACATTTTATCATCTAATGGTAAAAAAGAAGTATCTTCATATGAAGACAATAGTAAAATCTTCATGGTAGTATCCACCATAAATTAAAGAGAGTAAAACACATGAGAATCAGAAACCAAGTCTGTTTTCCAATTCCTTTGTCCTCCTAATTTCTCTTTCATTATTTCACACACCCCTCTCCCTTCTCTCTTTATCTACTACTCAATTATCCCCACACCTTCATAAGCATAAAATAATAAACCGTTATTATTATTATGTCTCTCTTGGCGAGTACCCTGTGGCTTTTATTTTTCTTTTCATCTTCTGTGGTTCATTCAGGAGCACAGGGCTCTAGCCGTGGCTCCTTAGGTGATGGCATATGTGCCTCTTCTGTTGTTGTTCATGGTTACAAGTGCCAGGAACTTCAAGTAAGAACCATAACAGAGGCCTTAAGAAAATAAAGACGTGCATAAAAACATTACTTATAGTATAGCACACTACGACATATTAGATATATAATCACCTTGCCAAAGGTTGAAAATGTTGCCCTAGATTTTAGGTGACGTTTTTTATAAGCGGCAACATTATTTAACCATTGTCAAAAACGTAGAAATTCGCCTACATAAAAAGTCAATTTAGTTAAACATGTAGGAAACCAAATTTCAGACATTAGAAAAGTCAAATTCTTATAATTAATTTTAAAGAGCCATTCAGACAGAAACACTTAAAACATTTTTTTTAATATTTTATAGTAATTAAAATTTAATACTTATAGTTGATTAAATCATGTTATTTTTATCAAAATTAGGTCATATAAATTGATTTGGCAAAAAATTGATAAACTAAATCTTGAATCAGTCTACATAAATATTATTTTTTGTAGAAAATGACTACAATAAATCTATTATAAAAAATGACTAAAATATTTTTATTTTATATATATATATATATATATATAATTTTAAAAATTCTAAATCTTAACTCTATAATGACACGGAAAGAAGAGAAGGATTAAGATTTAGAGTTTTCAAATAATAATAATAATAATAATAATAATAATAATAATAATAAGAGTATTTTAGTTATTTTTTATAATAGAAATATTGTAGTTATTTTTATTAAAAAATATTAATTTAGATCAGTTTAAATGATAGTTCACTAATTTTTTAGCCAAATTAATTTATCTAATCTAATTTTGACAAAAATAACAAAGTTTAATTATTTATATATATTAAATTTTAATTATTAAAAAATATTTTTTTAAAAAGACGTTTTAAGCGTCTTTATCTAAATAGTTCTCTTAATTTTAATTTTGTTCAAATTTATAATATTTTTAATTTTAATTTTTCATTATAATTAACTTATTAAGATATATATATATATATATATATTTTGTTGGAAAAATAGATAAATTTAGAATAAGGGTTATGTTATGTGTACAATAAAATTAGCCACCAAAATCAGCCACTAATATAAAATATATATTGAAATATAAATATATATTGAAAATAAATTAAATCACATATGTATTTATATACAAATACATTGATGACTAATTTTAATGATTAATTTTAGTGTACAAATAACATTTTTGATAAGATAAATTACATTAATAAAATGATAGTAGAAAAATTTTACATAAATGTCCTATTTCTAATTTTAATACATTTATATCTTTTATTCAATTCATGTAAATCGTATTTAGTAAATTCGAATCTACCATAAACATGTAAATCCAATTGCATTGAATCAATTTATGTTAAAATAGTGAAAACAAATAAATCGAATCTCGATTTATGCATAAATTGTGGCAATTATAGTAAACCAAATTACATTATTTGTGCAATCTAAAGTTCTTTTGTCCTTTCTCATGATGTCATTGTCCTTCCCACGTTAACATGCAAATATGCAATGCATGACTTGACATGTCCTATTATAATGCTTTTTTTTATTTGTTTTTAATTTTAATGTATTGATAATATAAAATATTTTATTTAATTAATAATAATATTATTATTTATGTAATTAATATGAAAAAAATTTTAACGTGACATTATACATCCAATACATATGTAAAATTAATTTATGTTGATAATATATTAAGATTAAATTTTTAAATAAATTTATTTTTTCAAAAAAATCAATCTCATATTTCTTTTAAATCATCTACAATTGTTTTTAAGAAATAACAAATTAGTCTTTAATTTTTGTTAAAAATAACATGTTATTATTTTAAAATTTTAATTATTTTATTAGTTCTTATAGTTTTACTAAATTTATAATTTAATTTTTATAATTTTTTAGTAGAATCTTTATACTGTTTTTAATTTTATAATTAAATTATTTTTGTGTAAAAAATATTAAAATTAAAAAAAATTTTAAATTAATAAAATATTTTTTTCATAAGAACCTCTTTAATTACATGTTTTTAGTGTTAGTTCTTTGACCATGCATTTTTAGAATTAGGTTTTTTGATTATATATTTAGGAAGTTCTCTGGTAGCATTGATTTTGGTGGCTAAGGATGGCATAAATTTACCAACAAATAGAATATTGACATATGACAAAAAATTAAATCTAAAATCAAAATAATTTTCTCTCTCTTATAATCTTTTATGATTATTTTTATCAAAATAATTTCTTA
The DNA here is from genome assembly GCF_003086295.3 of Arachis hypogaea. Classification (NCBI taxonomy): domain Eukaryota; kingdom Viridiplantae; phylum Streptophyta; class Magnoliopsida; order Fabales; family Fabaceae; genus Arachis; species Arachis hypogaea. The sequence goes on along the minus strand of NC_092041.1, from coordinate 102,844,634 downwards.
TAATTATTTTCATAATTATAAAAAATAATTTAAAAAAATAATACCAAAAAATTTTATAATTATATTTATAATTATTATTTTTATTTTTAAAAATAATTTTTATAATTATTTTTACTAAAATAATTTTTTATAATTATTTTTATTTTTTAATTATTTTTATTATTATTTTTATTTTAAAAAATAAGTTTTTATAATTATTTTTTTGTAATTTTGAAAAACTAACACCAAAATGATATTCTCTCTCTTGGTGTTAGTTTAAAAATAATCATAAAAAATTATAAGAGAGAATATTATTTTAGTTTTAGTTTTCCAAGATTACAAAAAGAAAAAATAATTATAAAAAAATTTATTTTGATAAAAATTAATAAAAAATAATTAAAAAATAATTTTGGTATTATTTTTAAAAATTATTAAAAATAATAATAATAAAAATAATTATAAAAAATCATTCTAGCAAAAATAATTATAAAAAATTATTTTTTAAAAATAAAAATAATAATAAAATAATAATTATAAATATAATTAAAAATTATTTTAGTTTTATTTTTTTTAATTATTTTTTATAATTATAAAAATAATTATAAGAAATTATTTTGATAAAAATAATCATAAAAAATTATAAGAGAGAGAATAATTTTCTTGTTATATGTCAATATTCTATTTGTTGGTCAAACTTATGCCATCCTTAACCACTAAAATTAATACCACCATAAAACTTTTGTATATATTTTTAAAGAAAAATATTCCGTTAATTTTAAGTTTTGAATGTTTCGTAGTATATATTTTTGAATTGTGATGGTTATGTTAAAATTGTGGGAGACATAGAGGTTATTTATTAACTTGAAAGAAACTACTATATTTGGTAAACGTTACCCAATATCTTCTTCTTTTTTTCTGAGGTTACAACTGCAGATGGGTACATTCTTAGCGTCCAAAGAATCCCAGAAGGTAGAAGTGGCAATGGGAATAATAATAATAAGAAGCAGCCAGTGATAATTCAGCATGGAATATTAGTGGTAAGTAGTGCACACAATAAACACCCTACTATATATTATTCTTGAATTATTACGACTCTTTATTTGCCTATCATGCATATATAACGTGTCAATTCACATACATACATTTTTTTATTAGCAAAATATATAATTGACATCATACTGCATTGTATTTGCTAGAGTTTAATTTTAAGTGTGTCATTATAAATATGTTAGTGAGATTATTATTAGTTATTTTAAAGTGAAGTTTAATTACCTAAATATGTATATTAGTTTTTGTGGAAAATGCTGGTTATTAGCGCGATAATTACTAATTTCACATAGGGTAGTGCTAGGGAGCCAATAGCCTAAGTGTACAATGTATACAATGGGCTAAACTTTTGGTTCATGAATAAAATGAACGAATACCATTTATAATAAACATCTCATCCTAAAAACTTAAGTTAATTTTGGAGTTCACCAAGAATCGAACCCTTGACCTTTCGGATCTAGAACTCTAATACCATGTCATGAATCCACTTATCTTAAAAGCGTAATCTGACAGGACAATGTAACACTAGTGATCATATCTCTAATACTTCATAAACCTCCATTGTACATATTGTATGTTTAGACCATTAACTCCCTATACTTTTTCTTTCACATAATATGAACTTATTAAGATATACGTGTTCAAATTATTATTGAAAAGTATATATATAGTTTCACACATACGAGCTAAGGTCAAATGTGGATATTTTGTTTTAAAAGCCTCATAGTCCTTTAAGTAATTACCAAGGTGAAATAGAGTATTTACTTTAAAGTATATATGTATACGTGGGTGCAGGACGGAATGACATGGCTTTTGAACGGTCCAGAGCAAAACCTGCCACTGATATTAGCTGATAACGGCTTCGATGTTTGGATTTCTAACACCAGAGGCACCAGATTTAGCCGCCGCCATATCTCATTGGACCCTTCTACTCCGGTTTACTTTCTTCTTTCTCTTCCCTTTTTATTTCTTATCTTTAAACTATATTATTTAAATCACTCATAAAATTAAAAAAATATAAAAATAGAATCTTAATTTTGTGAATAACAACACAGGCGTACTGGAATTGGACGTGGGATGAACTGGGTAGCTATGATCTACGTGCTGTTGTGGAGTATGTGTCCAACCATACAGGACAAAAGATTCATTACATCGGCCATTCACAGGTACTACATCACCTACTTTGTTTCTTGCTTGCTTACTTTTACTTCAGCTTCGTTCGAGATTTTTTTAAGTAAAAAATTTTTTTTTTATCAAAGATAGGAGATTCAAACTCGCAATCTCTTAATTGAATATGGAGAGATTAATTATTATTAAATTAAAATAATAAAATATTAAAAATATTATTTATACATTAAAATTAATTATTATGTATTTATATATAAATATATATTGTTTAGTTTATTTTTAAAATATATTTAATATTTTAACATCTATATTTTATATTAATAACTGATTTTAGTAAGTGATTTTAATTTACATACAATATAATTATTAAATATATATTTTATAAAAATTATAAATTTAATAATAATTAATTTTTTATTTTATTATTTTATTATTTTTTTACTTTAGAAGATTTAAACTCTTTCAACTTTTAATTTAGTTATGTTACCTATTTTGAAAAGTAACGGAGTTAAGTTTTTTATTCATATCAGTTAATTATTCGAAATTATTTTTATTTTAAATTTAAATATTTTAGAAACAGCAATTAAAAATAAATTTATTATAAAAATTCGAATACTATTAATTTAAAAATTATTTTTTTATAATTTGCATTGTCAATGTGGCACTTTTTATTGATATTGTGAATAAAATATTGAAAATGTATAAACTTTAAATTTTAATATATTAAATTTTTTAATTTTTGAACCATATATTTAGAACACGGTTTAATTAATTACATCTATCATTGTGACTATTTACAGTTTTACACATTCATTAAAATCTATAATTACAATTTTTTTACCAAAATAACTCTGGTTATTACTAATTTATTCATCTTAATTATTAACTATTAAGTATTAAGAGTTTGGCGGTTACTAGTGACTTAGTGTACTTGGAATTATGAATTAAATTGAAACAAATTTACAAATTATTACAGCAGGCATGGATATCGTGATGAGAATAAATAATCACATAGAATAACAATAGTGTATTGTCTGGGAAATTAAAGAACATGTTTGGCAGGGAACATTGATAGCTTTGACTTCCTTCTCGGAAGGGAAATTGGTGAATAAACTAAAATCAGCGGCATTATTGAGCCCCGTAGCCTATTTGAGTCATATGACCACTGAACTATTAAATGTTGCAGATAGGTTATTTCTTGATCAGGTAACTAAATACAACCAACTTAATATTCATACACCATATAACAATTAATTCATCTCAATACTCATCAACATACATCTCCTTTATTTATCTTTTACTACTATCATAAAAAATTGTTTCTTCTTTTGTTTTATTAATATATTCAAACAAACAGCATAGCTAAGTGCATTAATTTACAGAACTATACTAAATTTTATTTATAGTAATATGTATCATAATTTTTTTAAAAAATTTTAAAAATTATCAAAATTTATTATTTTTGTTCATCATTTAACTATAGTCTAATAATCTAATAACATATTTTATTCCATATTTTTAAATATTGATAGTTAACTGATGATAAAAAAAAAATTCTGATAACTCTATAGTATTTTTCTCTTTTTATGACATATAACTAGCTATTGTAAAGGGCATAAAAGAAATTTTGTTTTCCTGTTTAATTTTATGAAATTTATAACTTGTATAACACTGTACACATGATAAAATGACCTTGTTTTTGTCTTTCACTCTTTTGCCCAATAGCTCATAAAAACATTGGGGATAGCGGAATTCAGTACAAGAGGGTAAGAAGTTAATAACAAAACAAAAATAGCCGTCTGGTTATGTATACTTCAACTCTATCACGTTTCATACATGTAATATAATTTATGTATTTTTTATTATTGAGGTAAGTATTATTTTAGTTTGAGGTAATGACTAAATCAGTATTTCAAAAATTCAAACGCTAATATTTTAGTGGTGTTGAGGGATAATTCATAATTTGGGACAACTCTGTTGATGTTGAGATTGTTGTTGCTATGAATGGTGGTATTGAGGAAGGGAGAGAGAAGTATACGTTGAAAAAGGGAGAGTGGTGAAGAGAGAGAGTGTGGGGTTGAAGGAGGGATCGAAGGGGTAGTGTGTTTTGGAGAGAGAGAGAGGTAGAGGTTGTTATTGCTTTTAATGTTAAAGTTGTTGTTGCTGTGAATAGTGGTGTTGAGGGAGAAAGAAAAGTGTACGTTGGGGAGGGGCTTGTGATGCGGCAGGAACTGCGACGGGGGAGAAGTGTGTGTTGGGGATGGGGGCTGCAACAGGGAGGAAGAGGGAAGGGGAGGGAATGTGCGTTGGGGAGGGAATTTTGAGGGTGGTTTGCCAAGTCACCAAAATACGGTGGCCATATCAGCACTGTACATGTCGGAAATGTTCTTCGGTGAACTCGTGGGTACGCTTGTCAAATTTTAAAATCTTTTAAGAATCATTTTGTCAATAACAATAGTGAGGTACCAAAATGTCAGCGTTTGAATCTTTCGAGTACTGATTTGGTCATATATATATATATATATATATATATATATATATATATATATATATATATATATATATATATATATATATATATATATATATATATATATATAGAGAGAGAGAGAGAGAGAGAGAGAGAGAGAGAGAGAGAGAGAGAGAGAGAGAGAGAGAGCCTTGCTTCTTTGTTCTTCACTTCTTCTCAGTCTCATTCAGAGAAGAGAGAGAAGCGGGTAGAGACTGAAAGAGAAGGAAAGAAAAAAGTCTCGCCGTCATCGTCGCAGACACCCTCCCCCTCGACCTCGTCTCGCCACGCCTCAACTTCCCCCTCGCCTTTGATTCACCACGCCTTGCCCTCGCCTCGCCTTGCCTCACCGCACTTGGACCTCGCTCTCGCCTCTTGTTCCTCATTGTCGTCGGGAGGTAGTGGTGGTGATGGTGGTTGTGTTCCTCACATTTTCAGCATCACTGCCGCGCCTCCCTTCCCCTTCCCTCCCTACTCTTTACTATCCAGATTCACTGCCACCACCACCACGTAGCTCCACTGTCACTGTATAGGTAAATTAATATTCAAGTTCCTAATTCCTGTTCTTATTCATCACAATCTCTAATTTTTAAATTAATCACAAATCCTAATTTTCAAATGTTTTCGTCAAGGCTGAAGGAAGTCACCGCCGAGCTGCTCCCTCCTTACGTCGATGCTGTTACTGCAACCACCTTCTCTAATCTTTGTTCTTGTTTTTGGATTATTGTTGCTTTTTTCATTTTCTATTTTTTTTTAATCTGAATCTATTGTTGTTGTTATTGTTGTTGTTGTTGTTGAATTTGAAGAATAATTTTTTCTTTTGTTTTGTTCTGATGTTATTTTTGGATTGTTTCTAAATGCTGATGCTTTTTTATTTTTTTATTTTTTTAATTCTAAATATGTGGTTGTTGTTGGATTTGAAGAATTTGACGTTGTTTATCACAGTTTCTAATTTTGTAAGGATTTGTGATTGTTGTTGTTGTTGTTAATTGTATTTAATGATTTGTAGTTTTAAATTTTGTTAATGGAAGAAGAAGGATTTGTAGTTTTGAATTTTGTTAATGGAGAAGAAGAGTGAACTAATGGAAGAGAAGAAAAAGAGTGAACTGGTTTAGGGTTTAGGTAAAAAGGGGCATTTTTGTCATTTAGAAAAAAATGTTATTAAAAATGACAATTTTAATACAAAAAAATATTGAAGAAGATTTTTAAATAAAAAATTACATCAGGGACGGTTTTGATTCTGACCCTCAATATTAGGTACCAACACAATATTTATCCCCTTATATTAAAGACATAATAATCTAAAATTATTTAATTTAATTTAATTATACATTTACTATGTTTATATTATTTAATTATTTTAACAGTAATTAAATAACACAAAATAAAGTACAAGGTAATTACAAAATAAAAAAAGTGATTTTTAAATTATTTTTTATTGTCTTTTAAGATATATTTTTTAAAACTTTTATGTGTGTTGTATAATGCATTTTTAATTTTTAATTTTTTAATAGGATACCTTTTCAATCCTTTCTCAAGCAACTTTGCGCTCAGCCTGGAGTTGATTGTTCGGACTTGTTCACTGCTATAACCGGTTTTGACCTTGACCATACTCTATTGATAATTTGATTTCAACCACTGGATAGAATAGAAACAATTAAAAAATAATTATATTACATTGTCACTAAAAAAAGAGTTACTTGCATATAAATATATATTAAATATAAAATAAGCATATATTGACTTTTTTTAGTTAAGTTTTATAAATAATTAAGTAATTTGATTTACACTTATTATTACAAAACTTCAGAAATAATACAATCAAATTAGATTTATATTTATGATAAAGTCACAATAAAAAAAACAGAAATAATTAACTAATTTTTTATATTCATAAGAAATTTGATTATATGGTGTTAAAAGACTTTGATTATTTGAATATAAAGAGTCTAATTATTATATAATAAAATATTCATTAGTTTTGTTGGATAATTATTATATTTTCTTAGAAAAAAATATATAAAACGATAAATATAAATAATTAAATATACACAAATGCATGGTAATGAATTTGAATTAGACATAATATTTTAATAACTATCTACACTCAATTTTTTTTTCAGGTAATAATTGTTGCCTGAATTCTTCAGCTGTTAGTCTATTCTTGAAGAATGTGTTGGGTTTTTTCTCTCTTTTGTGAGGCCCAGCCCAATATTTTAGGGTGTATTCTTTTACTCTAGTGTCACAACCTTAATTCAGTTTTTGAGGTCTTTTGAGAGAAAGAGAGAATAGCCACCAAGTGAGAGAGAGAGGAAGAAAAACAGAATTTCCGTTTTTGCCTAAAGCAGTAAATTTCAAATGGCAGTTTCTCAGTTGTTCACCGTTGGATCGGCTTGAAATTTAAACTGCGTGTTCCTATCGTCTTTTTCTTCATTCTGGTCGGTGGAGATGTTGATTGGATATTTGCAGTAGGAGAAATTGGTTTCGCAAGAGAGAAATTAGGTTTCCCATTTTTACACAGAGCAGAAATTTTGGAACGGCAGTTTCTCATTCTTTCACCGTTGGATCGATGCGAAATTTAAACTGTAGATTCTTCACATCTTGTTCTTCATTCTGAACGGTGGAGATTTTAATTGGAGGTCTGCAGAGGGAGAAATTGGCTTCGACATCAGCTCTGTTTTTTGGGTATATTTCATCTTCTTGCCTATTATTTGTGAGCTTTGGTGCATTAATGTTTTGGCTGGTTATATGCACGTTTTTGTGCTTTGTTTGAGACTCTCTTGTATCTCATTTGATTATAGTGGAGCTATTTCATTGGTCTGGACGACCCGTGGTTTTTACCTCTCACATTGAGGGGGTTTTCCACGTTAAAATCTTGGTGTGTTCTTGTTATTGCTTTACTTGCTATATTTGCTTGTTATAGTTGCTTCCATATTGTGTTGTGAGTGCTTCCATATTGTTCTTGTGTTGGACATTTGTGTCGTTTCCGCTGCTAGGCTCTTTCATACTGGCATCAGAGCTTGTTGGTATTTTTCTGGGCTTGTGATTCTGTGAACAATGGAAGCTAATACTAATACTAGTAGGATGATCATTCTTAATGGTCCTAATTATGATTTGTGGAAGTCAAAGATGGAAGATTTGCTTTATGTCAAAAATTTTCATCAACCAGTTTTTGGTACAGAGAAGCCTAATGATAAGTCTGATGATGATTGGACTTTGTTGCATAGACAAGTCTGTGGATATATTAGGCAGTGGGTTGACGATAATGTGTTGAACCATATTATTAGAGAAACACATGCTCGGACCCTTTGGATTAAGCTTGAACAGTTGTATGCTCGAAAAACTGGGAATAACAAGATGTTTTTGATCAAGCAGTTGTTGGCTTTGAAGTATACAGATGGGACATTAATGACAGATCACTTGAATAATTTCCAAGGAATTATGAATCAGTTATCTTCCATGGGCATCAAGTTTGATGAAGAGGTTCAAGGATTGTTACTTCTTGGCTCCTTACCAGACTCGTGGGAAATTCTCAGAATGTCATTGTCCAATTCTGCTCCTGATGGTGTAATCTCTATGGATCTTGCCAAGAGTAGTGTTTTGAATGAAGAGATGAGAAGAAAGTCACAAGGTACATCGACTACACATTCAGATGTTCTTGTTTCTGAGTCTATGGGGAGAAGCAAAAGTCGAGGTCCTAAAGGTAGAGATCAAAGCAGAAGCAAGTCTCGAGGAAAGTATAAGAATATTGAGTGTCATCATTGTGGTCAAAAGGGACATGTGAAGAGATTTTGTTGGCAGCTAAAGAAGGAAAAAGCCAAGGCAAGTAAAGACAAGAGCACAAATAAAGATGATGGTAACAAGGAAGACAAGGTTAATGTAACTCATGATGATTTTCTTGTTGTTGAGGAGTTTGAATCTGTTAACCTTGTTGATAATAGCACTAGTTGGGTGATTGATAGCGGTGCTTCTATTCATGTTACATCTAGGAGGGATTTGTTTACGTCCTATACTCCTGGTGATTTTGGTGATGTGAAAATGGCTCATCAAGGTGTTGGACAGGTTTGTTTAGAAACCTCCAACGGTACCAAGTTGACTTTGAAGCGTGTGAAGCATGTTCCAGATATTCGGTTGAACTTACTTTCTGTTGGTAAGTTGTGTGATGAAGACTTGGATAGCTCATTTTCTCGTGATAACTGGAAGCTCACCAAGGGTTTCATGGTTGTTGCTAGAGGTACAAGACACTATACTCTTTATTTAACTCAAGCAAAGATTATGAAAGATGTTGTTAATACTGCTGAGTTTGTTGATAAAACTGATTTATGGCATAAGAGATTATGTCATATGAGTGAGAAAGGTATGAATATGTTATCCAAGAGGAATCTTTTATCTGGTTGTAAGGTTGCTTTGCAAAAGTGCAATCATTGCTTTGCTGGAAAACAAAACAGGGTTTCTTTCAAGAGCTATCCACCTTCAAGGAAGCCGGAGATACTTGATTTGGTGCATTCTTATGTATGTGGGCCGATGAAGATAAGAACACTTGGAGGGTCTATCTATTTTGTAACCTTTATTGATGATCATTCTAGGAAATTATGGGTTTACACTTTGAAGACCAAAGATCAAGTTTTGAATGTGTTCAAGCAATTTCAAGCTTCTGTTGAAAGAGAAACTGGGAAGAAGTTGAAATGCATTCGTACTGACAATGGTGGTGAGTACTCAGGTCCATTTGATGCTTATTGTAAAGAGCATGGTATAAGACATCAGAAGACTCCTCCAAAGACTCCTCAGTTGAATGGCTTGGCTGAAAGGATGAACAGAACACTGGTTGAAAGAGTTAGGTGCTTGTTGTCACAATCTGGATTGGCAAAATCCTTTTGGGGTGAAGCTTTGAGCACTGTTGTTCATGTCTTGAACCGGACACCATGTGTTCCCTTGCAATTTGAAGTGCCAGAGAAGGTATGGTCAGGTAATGATGTTTCTTATGATCATTTAAGAGTCTTTGGATGTAAAGCTTTTGTTCATATTCCTAAAGATGAGAGATCTAAACTTGATGTAAAGACTAGGCAGTGTATTTTTATTGACTATGGCATGGATGTGTTTGGTTACAGGTTTTATGATCCTGTTAACAAGAAGGTGATTCGAAGTAGAGATGTTGTCTTTGTTGAAGACCAAACATTGAAGGATGTTGATCATGCAGAGAAGCCAATGGTTCAGCCTAGTAATGATTTTTCTGAGATGGATATTACTCCCTCTATGCCTATGGTAGAAGATGGTAGAGTTGAAGCTCAAAATAATGAGCATGATACAAGTGCAGGTGAAGATGGAACAGTTGATCCGATACTTGATGAAGTTGGTGATGATGATCAAGATGAAGAACCAGCTTTGGAAATTCCTGCAAATGCACTCAGAAGGTCTACAAGAGAGAGGAAGCCTTCATCAAGGTATTCTCCACATGAGTTTATTTTGTTGACTGATGGGGGAGAACCTGAATGCTTTGGAGAGGCTATTGAAGATGAAAGCAAAGCTCAATGGCTTGAAGCTATGCAAGAAGAAATGAAGTCCTTGCTTGAGAATGATACCTATGAGTTGGTGAAGCTACCGAAGGGTATGCGAGTTTTGAAGAACAAATGGGTATTCAGAATCAAGAATGAAGAACACAATTCTAAGCCTCGGTATAAGGCTAGATTGGTTGTTAGAGGTATTAGCCAGAGAAAAGGTGTTGATTATGAGGAGATCTTTTCTCCTGTTGTGAGGATGTCATCCATTCGTGCTGTGCTTGGATTAGCAGCGTCTCTTGATTTGGAGTTTGAGCAAATGGATGTGAAGACAGCTTTTCTTCATGGTGATTTAGATAAGGAGATCTACATGGAGCAACCGGAGGGCTTTGTTATTAAAGGAAAGGAAGATTTTGTGTGCAAGCTTAAGAAGAGTCTTTATGGGTTGAAGCAAGCTCCAAGACAGTGGTACAAGAAGTTTGAATCTATTATGGAGAAGCATGGTTACCGTAAGATAACTTCAGATCATTGTGTATTTGTGCAAAAATTTTCTGATGATGATTTTATCATTTTTTTGCTTTATGTGGATGATATTTTGATTGTGGGCAAGAATGCTTTGAGGATTAATGAGTTGAAGAAACAGTTGAGCAGGTTCTTTGCTATGAAGGACTTGGGTCCTGCCAAACAGATTTTGGGCATGACTATTACTCGTTATAGAGATTCCAAGAAGCTTTATTTGTCACAGGAGAAGTACATAAAGAAGGTGCTTCAAAGGTTGGCATGAATGATGCCAAATGTGTTGCTAGTTCTTTTGCTCCTCATTTTAAGTTGAGTACTAAGTAGTGTCCAATCACTGATGAGGAGAAACAAGCAATGAATGAAATTTCTTATGCTTCAGCTGTTGGAAGCTTGATGTATGCTATAGTGTGTACTAGACCAGACATTGCTCATGCGGTTGGTACAGTGAGTCGTTTTCTCTCTAATCCAGGTAAAGAACATTCGAATGCTGTTAAATGGATTATGAGATATCTCAAAGGTACAACTAACTTGAGTTTGAGTTTTGGTGGTGAGAAACCTTTGCTAGTTGGCTTTACTGATGCAGACATGGCAGGAGATATTGATTCTCGAAAGTCTACTTCAGGTTATTTGGTCAAGTTTGCAGGGGGAGCTATTTCATGGCAGTCAAGGTTACAGAAGTGTGTTGCACTTTCTACCACAGAGGCAGAGTTTATTGCAGCAACTGAAGCATGTAAAGAGTTGTTGTGGATGAAGAAGTTTCTTGCAGCACTTGGTTTTAAGCAAGACCGTTATGTCTTGTTGTGTGATAGCCAAAGTGCTATTCATCTTGCCAAGAATTCTACTTTTCATCCAAGATCTAAACATATCAATATTAGGTATCACTAGATACGGGATGTGTTAGATTCTAAGTTGTTGGAACTTGAGAAAGTTCACACTGATGACAATGGTGCTGATATGATGACAAAAGCATTGTCAAGAGAAAAGTTTGAAACATGTTGTTTGATCGCCGGAATGGCGAGGGCCTCCACCTAGTCGAGAAGGGGGAGATTTGTTGGGTTTTTTCTCTCCTTTGTGAGGCCCTGCCCAACATTTTGGGGGTGTATTCTTTCACCCTAGTGTCACAACCCTAATTCAGTTTTTGAGGTCTTTTGAGAGAAAGAGAGAATAGCCACCAAGTGAGAGAGAGGAAGGAAAACAGAATTCCCGTTTTTGCCCAAAGCAGTAAATTTCAAATGGCAGTTTCTCAGTTGTTCACCGTTGGATCGGCTTGAAATTTAAATTGTAGATTCTTCATATCTTGTTCTTCATTCTGAACGGTGGAGATTTTAATTGGAGGTCTGCAGAGGGAGAAATTGGCTTCGACATCAGCTCTGTTTTTTGGGTATATTTCATCTTCTTGCCTATTATTTGTGAGCTTTGGTGCATTGATGTTTTGGCTGGTTATATGTACGTTTTTGTGCTTTGTTTGAGACTCTCTTGTATCTCATTTGATTATAGTGGAGCTATTTCATTGGTTTGGACGACCCGTGGTTTTTACCTCTCACATTGAGGGGGTTTTCCACGTTAAAATCTTGGTGTGTTCTTGTTATTGCTTTACTTGCTAATTTGCTTGTTATAGTTGCTTCCATATTGTGTTGTGAGTGCTTCCATATTGTTCTTGTGTTGGACATTTGTGTCGTTTCCGCTGCTAGGCTCTTTCAGAATGAACCTCAGTCAACATCAACAAAGAATTTGATACACTTTGCCCAGAGTACGTAGTAGTTCATTAGTAATTACATATTGCCATAAATAATTTGTGAATTTTAATCTAAAAATGATTAAATATTTGTGAACTATTTTTTGCAGTTGTTAGAAGTGGGGTTGTGGCAAAGTTTAATTATGGGAGAAGAGACCAAAATATTAGGATCTATGGAAAAGCATCCCCTCCAATTTACAACCTATCTAATATCCCTCATGACCTACCTCTATTTCTGAGCTATGGTGCTCGAGATGCTCTTTCTGATGTTGTTGATGTGCAAACTTTACTTGATTCCCTAAAGTCTCATGATGCTGATAAGCTTAGTGTTCAGTTCATCAAGGACTATGCTCATCTTGATTTCGTTATGGGGGTCAATGCCAAAGACATAGTGTACAATGCTGTCATTTCATTTTTCAACAGATTTAATTAATTAACTTGAGGAGAGACCATGCCATGTACTAGGCTATTAGCCTATATATTAATATATCATCACCGATTTGAATATAAGTTATATAATGATTAAATTTGTATTACGCAATAATAATGATTGGTGCAAAATGATATATGATGGTGTGTGTCATATTATGTGAATATATATTTTAGATTTTTCATATTCAATTTTAATTTTTAAAATAACAACACCCTATTTTTTTAAAGTTATTTTAATATATTATGTTGTGAACCATGTTAATTTTTTCAATTAGACTGACATAAGTTTCAAATGTCTTGCGATCATCAAATTCGAATTAGTATAGATTATTTGTTCATTTTTTTTAAATCAATTAATTGTGTAAAAAAACCCTGTGCATAAATATTTGCACTAGCACAGGTCCAGAAGAGAGCCGCACTCAAAGAACATAGCATATGCAGACAAAGAAAACTCAACTGTTATTCTAATACTTTCTTTTTAATTATGTAAAATAAATTTGTTACAGATCCGACCTCCCGGATTTCATGAGCCCTCAACTAATTGTCCATCTAAAGCGAGCCCCAAATTTCAACAAATCCGTTAAATTTGGGGATAGTCAGAATCTCTCCAATAGATAAAATAATTTACACATTTTATAAAAAAGAGTTTAATTATTTTTTTTTAAATATGATCATTCAATTCTATACATCCATTTTTTACCTTTCTAACTCTCTGATTTGAACATCAGAGTGCTTTTACAGGTACCACCCTCATACTCTCCAGCCTCGTCATCCTGCCGAACCAACGGATGCTTGACCTATCATCAACCAAGAAAGTTCCATCTCGCATCCGATTGGTATAGTTTTGTACATTAGTGCTGTCTGTGGGGACTGTTGAGATTCTAGTAGTATTGTAACACCCTAATATTCAAATTTTTATACTCGAGTCATAAGTCAATGATGATAAGGTGGTACTACTCAAGGTGAATTTATAATACATATATATTTTAAAGGAATTATTAAACGAGAAGTTTAAAAAAAAAAGTAAAAGAAAAATCGTGAACAGAAACACTACTCACGTATCGATGAAAAAGAATAAGGCACATTCGGAAAGCGAAAATAAAATAAAATATTAAAGAAAAATAAGATAAAGACAAGGTATATATATAAACATACATATAATAGCCACTAGTCACGACCTGCAAAGTTTAGGTCGGCTAGGGTTATAGTTATAAAAAACCAGTTGACAGCATTATTTCCTTTCTCTTTTAAAATATACATCAAGGCCTCTACAGGAAAGTTCTAAAGAAATATATACATATAAGTTTTTCAAAATAAGTAAGGAGAGATTCTAAACAAAATGTAAAACAGGAGTTCAATAAACTTCGCCGTCTCCCAGATGAATCGCAGCTCACTGCTGAGCACCAGGACCTGTATCTGAAAAACAAGAGATATATATACGAAATGAGAACTACCGACTCATAAATTTTCAGTACAGTAAAAGTACCAAATAGATATTGCATAAGGCAACAGAAACTCACTAAGCAATCTTAAGCGGATATACATTTAATATGCAAGTATTTAGCACATATACATTTAATATGCACAATCAATCAAGCCAAAACAAGAATAACAAGCCGAAATAATTCAAACAATGCAAATGATGTATACTTTTCCTATAACAAGCCATAACAAGAATATGCAGATGGGTATTTCTGTTTGGCATGCATGCGTACGCGGACAAGGCAATGCATACGCAAGATGGGCAAATTGCATCTCCACGCGTACGCATGGCCCACGCGTACGCATGGCCCACGCGTACGCGTGACCTCTGTTTTCATCAAAAATGAATTTTGTGTCTTAAAGCTTAATTTCGAATATCTAAACCTCTATTTTTACTCTTTTAACCCTTAGACTTTAGTAATACGCTTAGTAATGAGATGAAGTTAGGAAGGAGAAGTAATTTGGAGTTTAAGAAAGGGCTACTTGATTTGACGAGGATGATGAAGTAAGAATGATTTGTAATTAAATGAGATATATGTGACTGGAAAGTCTGGAGAGTATTTAGTATAGTATAGAAATGCTTGATATTGATTTTGAAATAATTTGATACTGAAAATTATTTGAATGACTGATGATTGAGGATTGAGGATTTTGATTAGGATTTGACCAAGTTTAGAACCTTAGAGAACTACCCCTGTTTATGGTTTCTGTTTTAGTTCCTTAAGTTTTATAATCTGAATGTTGGCGTTCTAGGATTGCCTCTGGCTTTTCTGGGTGTTTAAAAGCTCAACCTGGATTAAGTGAAATAATCTACTACTACTGCTACTACCTAGGCATCACAATCACTAACCTGGAGCAAGCGAGACGAACCACAATCCTTACTGCTGCCCAGGTATCTCAAATAAATTCAATTCATTTTTCACATTCATTCTCATTATCATTCAATTATTCAAAAAATTATACTCAATAATCAATCTTCATTATCACACTCATTCTCATCATACCTCTTATTACTTTCTTCAATAATTCAGATTCAAAACATAATTCATTCTTTTCTAAATAAATCAAACTCCAAAATGTAACCATTTTCTTAATAACTCCAAAATTCAAATTATAAAACCCTTAAAAGTCTAAATATTTCTAAATAACCATTTTAAACGAAATCTCCAGTTTTTATAAAAATTTTGGCAGCATCTCCTCTAAAATTCGGACTATGCCACCCTTACGGGTCCCATCAAAGTCACATTTTTCACCCGTTCCCAACTAGCTTCAAATATCAAATCCTTTCCAAAATCAAACCAATTCCCAATTTTGAATCTTTTCTAAAATCAAACATTTCCAAAATTAAACTAAATTCTAACATTAAACCTTTTCCAGTAATTCAAGAAAAATCAATTCAACACCGACCAACTTAACAAACCAAAACAGCAAATCAAAATAACCAGCTTCTTTAATAATTCAATAAATTAATCAAATAAATAATCATAGCCATCCAAATAGTTCAATTCAATTCATAAGACTCACGTAATTATAAAAATATATTTTTCATATTATTATCGACTTATAACAATTCTTGAAAGTAAAATGAATTTAAAAAAACGCGTCTACCTCGATTGTCGAAACTTGAAAACTCAAACGCGTCACAAACCCCTTTTCTCTCGTGGCCCACAACAATAATTAGCGTACGCATGGCCCCTGTTTTAGCAAACATGGATTTTGTGTTTTAAAGCTTAATTTCAAACTTCTAAATCTCTATTTTCATTCTTTTAGCCCTATATCTTAATAGTATGCTTAGTGATGAGGTGAAGTTAGGAAGGGGTGGTAGCTTGGAAGAGAAGAAAGTTTGAGAACATGATGAATAAGGGTTTGGGAAGTGTGAAAGTGTTATGTAATTGATGAATATTTGGTCATATT
This sequence comes from Arachis hypogaea, assembly GCF_003086295.3. Lineage (NCBI taxonomy): Eukaryota > Viridiplantae > Streptophyta > Magnoliopsida > Fabales > Fabaceae > Arachis > Arachis hypogaea. Next base: position 102,828,394 of record NC_092041.1, on the reverse strand, counting down.
GATATGATGATTGATGAATGAATTGAGATGAAATGAATGAATGAATGTTTGAGATACTTGGGTAGTAGCAAGGATGGTGGTTCGTCCCGCTTGCTCCAGGTCAGGGATTATGATGCTTGGGTAGTAGCAGCAGTAGTGGATTATTTTGCTTGCTCTAGGTTGAGCTTTTATACATCCGCCTGGGTAGTAGCCACAATAGTGGTTATTCCACTGGCTCTGGGTTAAGCGGGTAGTAGCAAGGGGGTTGTAGCTCAAACATACTTGCTCCGCAATGGGTGTTTCTGTCCATGGTTAGCTACTAAGACGTGTCGGGTTCGCTATATAACCGACAGATGATATCATCAGCCATAGAACAGGCATGCATCATATGCATTTGTATGTTTTGTTTGCTTGTGCATTAATTGGGCTTGCCTACGTGATTATTATGCTTACTCGCTAAACTATTACCTACTGTATTTGTACTCTACATGTGCTTGCTTTGTCTATTTGTTTGTCTGTGGTTTCACCGGAGTTGGAAGATTGGAGGAAAGGCGGAAAATTGAGGGGTTTTGGATAAAGTTGGTTAAGTTTAGAACCTTAGACAACCACCCGTTTATGGCTTCTGCTTTAATTCCTTAAGTTTTATAATCTAATATCGGAGTTCTAGGATTGCCTCTCGCTTTTTCGGGACCTTATTTATTATATATGTGGGCACCTTAACCATACTGAGAACCCCCGATTCTCATCCCATACAATATTATTGTTTTTCAGATACAGGTTGAGAAGCACCATTTTGTATTCTGGAGACTCTAACGAAGCGAAGAACTCTTGGGACTCATGGGCATATTTTGTTTATATTTATATATGTATATAAATTCTCCACCTTGTATTTTATGTTTGTCCCTCTTAGAGGTTGACTCGGAGAAATAGGTTGTCATTTTTTCTGCTTTGGGTCATATTGGGATTCTCAGGTATAAAATAGTTTTAACTCAACAAAATAACCTCAAACCACTCAATTTCACACATTCACAATCAACCAAACTCAAACCTACTTCATTCACACATTTTAACTTTCATCCACTTCACGTCTCAATTCCACAATTCCACCATTCTAACAATTCAATATATATATATATATATATATATATATATATATATATATATATATATATATATATATATATATCACACACACACACACACTACATATATTAATTCCATCCAAACACACAATTCAAACTTAATCCTAGAGGTATTTAGCCTAGGATTTCACATTACATTACCCGATATTTAAATAAAACTTAAACCTTAACTCCAAGCCTCACCAATGATCAATCTAATACCTCTAATACCACTCTACACTATTTTCACGTAATATACACAATACTCAATATACTAGGGTTTCATAAGGAATCATAAATACAAGGAAAGTGTTCTTATCTTTTATTCACTAAAATATAAGATGAAACCCAACTAGATCTCATTCTAGAGTACCTCTAAACCATCAAAATTACAAGATTTCTCAATACCCAAAGCTCAAATTTAAATTTAACATGTACTGCAAAAATGGGGTAAGAGAATTCGAAATTCTTATCAATCTTTTTGAATAGAATTATAGAGGATGAGATGAGTGACACATAACCGCAAACGGTGTGACAATCGAAGCTCCGAAGAGAAAGTTATAGTAGTTTGAAGAATCAAGGTTTAGGGTTTCACTCTTCCTCCTTTTCTTCTCATCTCAGCTCTCTCTCTCTCTATGGGTTGAAATTGCTGAAATGCCTTAGTTAAGGGCTTATATGTGTTGGGCTTGGGTCCAACTTAGGCCCGGTTCACTTATATGGCCCGTTTGGCCAAACTTTGGGTTAAAACCTTTAAGGTTAGTGTTTTAATTTATATTTTAAATATTTTTACTTTCTCAAATCATAAATTCTAATTTCTTAACCCTTCTCATTCATAATTAATTTTCTCAGCTGCAGTACCAGATAGATTTAAGCTGGTACTGTCGGTCAAATTTTCAGTGCGCGTTTTTACGCAGAGAACTATGTTTTCCAACTCGAAAAAATTCTTTAACTCCAAATATCATTGTTAAATTTCCAAATTATGATTGATAAATTTTCCAACCCTTTTTCTCATATTTAATTTAATTACTTATTTAATTATCGTTTGACCAAGTTTTACATCCTATCCACCTAATTTAAAATTTTGTCCTCAAAATTTAGTTACTTGTGAATAATTGCGGGTAGTCGTTCCTCATATCAGCTTCCAACTCCCAAGTATGCTCCTCAATTTCTGATCGACTCCAAGATACCTTAACCAATTGAACTTCTTTTTCATAGAACTTTTTAATGCTCACATCATCAATACGAATCGGAGCAACTTGAAAAGTCAGATGTAGAAAACGTAGTCCATCCCTAGATTCCAACTGAGAGGATCATGAAGTACGACGACACCAAAAACCGCCAAGAACACATAATATCCTTTTAGGCCAAGATGAACCTGGAAGGAGCAGTCGTCGTCGTTCGATGCCGGGCCTTCCCGGTAACCTTAGTTGGCCCGGCTATCAAGTGGTTCAACGTGCTCCCGAACGATTCGATATCATGCTTTGGTTACATCTCCCAAAAGCTTCTGGCACAATTCACCATATGTATAGCCAAAGTAAAGCACCCGATCAGCCTACTAGGCATTACACAATGCTTAGAAGAGTCAACGAGAAAGTACTTAGACAGATTTAACAATGAGTGCCTAACCATCGACGGTCTGATAGATTTGGTTGCCAGCCTATGCCTGACCAACGGTTTGATGAATGAAGACTTCTAGAAGGACCTCACAATGAAACTCGTCCGGTCAATGCATAAAATCCAAAGCATGGCGTGGGAGTACATAAATGACGAAAAGGTAAGCCAAGTCATGGTCGCCAATAAATGCACCATGACAACACAACACCTTGAACCAACTCCCTCCCAAAGAACCCAACAAATAACTATTCAAACTCCCAACCCATAACCGACCACCATGGGTGGAAAATTCACAAACTACACCCTTACCCACCCCGCTCACATAGATATACCAGCAGATCACAGAAAGGGATATCCTTCAAAAACTCAGGCAACTAAAGGAATGCACGGGGAAAACAAAAATCTATACTGCAACTACCACAAATGATATGGCCATAGAACCCAGGATTGTTTCGACCTCAAGGACACCCTCGAGCAGGCTATTAGAGATGACAAACTCCCTGAGTTCGCCAACATCATCAGGGAATCCCGACGGACAAGAGAGAAAAGTCATCAGAACACAAAGGGCGAAACCCTAAGGCGATACAAATCATTTCCCAAGACACTGAGGATGAAGACCCGACAATAGTTGTCAATGTTATCACGGGAAAAAATGTCCAAGAAAAATCCAAATCCACTAAAAAGGACCTCCGAATACTAGCAGTCGCCCCGATAAAAGTCCATGACCCACCAAACATAACCTTTCATTCGGAAGATTGCCAAAAGGGAAACATCAGAGGAAGACCCTCCTTTCGTCATATTAGCAAAGGTGGGAACAGGGATGGTGAAACACATCCTAATACACACCAGAGCCGACTCCAACATCCTCTTTAGAGGAGCATTCAATAAGTTAGGGATCTCAAACAAAAACCGACAGAACAATCTCAATGGGATAACTGGCCTTAGAGATAACTTCATCAAACCAGATGATTCGATAATGCTCCCGATCACCATAGGAACTAGAAACCATTTTTTTGAATTTGTGGTGTTCAAGGGTTCCATGACTTATAACATCATTCTCGGAAGGAAAACCATTAACGACCTCTCTAGGATCATATTTACAAAATTTCTGGTCATGAAGTTCTAGGCCGACAACGAAACGATCGGAACCATCCACAGTGATAGGGTGGTGGCAGTATAATGCGATAACACAAGTCTGGCACTCGGAAAAAGATATCGTGATGCTTCCAGAATTTTTCTTGTCCACTTAGACTCCCAACAGGATTACCAGCCAAGACTAAAGTCAGAAGGGGACATGAAAAAACTATAGATCGAACAAACGGAGGAGGAGTTCACCTGCGTCAACAAAAACCTCCCTTCATCCTGAATGGATAGATCATCAAGCTGTTAAAGGAAAATGAAGCAAATAGAGGAAAGCAGTTACAAGAAATAGAAACCCCCCAATGTTTCGAATGGAAATACAGAGGGACGAAGGACAAAAAGGAAAAAAACCAAATCTCTCTCTTCCCATTAAACGTCATTAAGATACCTTGAAAAATGCAACCGACAGACCCCACCATCGTGAAATGCAACGGACAAGTGAAAGAATGGCCAAGCATTTTGAACACCGACAGACTTCCGATATTGGTCAAAAGGGCATAGTGTAGCATTCCGCTTCCCTACACGAGGTCCATGACCTTCAAAGTCATGAAAAAACAAACTCAATCAGCGATGAGACTAAGCACGCATACTCTCCCGCTTTAGGGACAACTGTTCCGGACCGGATTCTCGGTCTCCCAAACGACCAAATAACGACCCAATTTCTCGGGTTCACACCCTCATCACTATCAAAATTAGCCAGCAGATTCCAAATCTCTAACTATTATTCAAATTCAAATACTTCTCTTTTCTTAGCCAACAAGATAAGATAAGATAACAACATAAAGCTATGTAAAGGGAGTTAGGACCCTCTCAGGTACGTTACACACTTACAACCCTCATCTATATCTCTTATATCCATTTTGACTTAAGCGTTGGGGTGTCTTTGCAAGTACCACCTCCAACATTCTAAAATCTGATCGTGCATTATTAAAGTCGGCGAGTCCCGATCCTCCTATCAACCTCTACCAGCAAAATCTTGTACAAAATATAATATAATAATAATTTGTTAGTTTAAATGCTTTATTAGTTCTTATAATTTACTAACTTTTAGTCAAGTTCTTATAATCTAATAATTTATAATTAAATTATTATATTAGGGAAAAAAGTTAATTAGATCTTTAGTAATTATCGTCTTTTAGAAAATATATACTAATCCTAGAATATTTTGTTTTCAAAATATTTTATAATTTATCCTACATTAAATATAAAAACAAATAATGTTAAAAAAAGTTAAAAAAAATCTAATTGAAGATTTTTATCTAATATAAGAACATAAATAATTACAAACTTTTAAATTATAAGAACCTAAATAAAAACTTTATGAAACTATAAAGATTAGTAGAATAATTAAATCTAATTTTTATAATTATATTTTACTATTATAAAATATAATTAATTTTCAAATGATCTAATCAACAAATTAAAATACTAAAATAATCATTTAAATAATAACATATACTTTAGAATTTGATTATTCTAAGTTTCATATTAGAAAAAAGGTTTAATTACTTTACAGGTCTTATAATTTTACCGAATTTTTAACAAAATTCTTATACTTTTTTTTCTTTTTAATTGGGTCCCTGTACATTTTTTTTAATTTAGTCTTTATTAACGTTAAACGTCAAAAAAATGTTAGTGAATTGTGAAATTACTTGTATACCCTTACGGATTCAATTGAAAAGAAAAAAAAAGTATAAGGACCTAATTGAAAATTCGATAAAATTATAAATATTCAATGAAAGATATTCCTATAATCCTATTCAATGATTCTACGACATGAAAGATATTCTTATAATTCCTTTTATTTTGTCACTATCATTCTTTTACTTATTTATATATAAATTGTACTAAAAATACCTTTTTTTCTTTTTACTTTCAAAATACCTTATCTTAAGAACATACGGACAAAAAAAAGAATGGATAAAATGAAACAGAAATAGTAGTAACATTTTACATTTGTATCGATCATGAAATATAGTTTGTAACTTTATCATATCATGGTACACCATATAAAATCACAAGGCTATGTAATTTTGTGTTTTTGAAATTTTAAATCTAAAAACAAAAACCATAGAAAACGGAGTTTTAGTCTAATAAGATAATCTAGAAATCAGTTCTTGTGTTGCAACATCCCACTCTCTGAACTAGCATAGGGATCAACAATAATATTGATAACGGCCGATTTTTGAGCCGAGAAGGATTCTGAAAGATCAAACTTGTGTTCATCAGGTGTCCCAACAAGATAGTCCTTTCCACCAAAAGCTTCAATCAAAGCATGGTAGCCTGCCTTCGGAACAAAGAAAATCGGAGTAAGATCATCTTTGTGAGGTCCATTCATCACTTTGGGGGTTCTCGGGTCACCATCATATACACCTCCATTTTTTAAAACAATCACTACCATAGATAACTGGTATTGAACCAATGTCTAGATTGAAAAAAGATAAGATATAAGGCAATACATATTTTCTCAAGTATCGACAAAAAGTAAGACATAATCCAGAATTTTCACTCCACATTCCTGGACTAAACCATGTCAAACAGCATCAATAGTCACCAACTCGTTTATAATTTAGTTTCCAAAATAAGGGACTCTTGCAAACAATCTCGACAAATTCAGGACAACAAAATTCATTTATAATTTACCTTTACCACTACTCAGTACTCACTAATAAATGGTAAAAAAATCTCCTAGAACTTGGGATTTTAGGTTGCCACATAGTAATTACACCAACTTATATAATCCTATCTATTACAGAACTACTAACTATGGATAGAAACATAAAAAAGTTCATGGAAGATCCTAAATCAAAACAATGACAGTACAAATTTCTGCTAGAGTTCATATAAGATCCTAATTCTGGTTTTTTACTTAATAATAATGTATAGACTAAAATAAAAATCATTCCATTATATGATGATGAAAATATAACTAAAGATAAGGGCATCAATCCACATAACACAATTGAAGGGAATTAAATAGATAAACATAAGCATGGGTTCAGCAGTATATACCTTAACTTCAATGGCACTAAATCTGAATCCGAAATCCCCTTCAACTGCAACAAGTTCGTCAGAACAAGCCACTGCAGCTGCAATGCTCCAAGGCCAACCCCTATGGTCCCCCAAGTCCCTGCATCCAACCTAGTCCTGGGCAACCAACATAGCCCTACCTACATCCATGGTGTTTGCACCCTCGAACACCACTAGCGGAGCCGGGCTTCCGACTCCAAAAATTGCATGTCTTATGATCCTCATTGGTTTCAAGAAATTGAATGGCACAACATCTTTAGCAATTTAAGCCTTTATCTTCGCCACATTATCCTTAGACTTTTTCCATATAGCTTCCACCCAAGGTGGTTACTGGCCAAACAAAAAAGGATTATCTTTAATCTCCTTATTCAGAGTCTCCACAACAGTTTCTGCATCACCAACTAACCCAAATTCAGTAAAAATACATGAAACTTAACACCATGATGATAAAATCTGAATCCTGGCCCCATCACTACATTAAAAAAAAAAACGAAATAGAATCCTAATAAAGCAGCATCATCACAGCAACAACAATCAATAATCAACAATAAACAAAATTTATAATCGGCAAAACTAATTTATATCTCAATTCACCAATTAACAAAATCCCTGTACATAAATATTTATATTGTAAATCCTAAACCATTATATCAAAACAATTCAGAAATCAATTCAAGAAATAGGTATTCAACCAATGTCATATTCTTAAAAAATTGACATATGCATAAACATGTTACATCAAGCTTTAAAAACTGAAAAAAATCAATTTTAGTGTTACTTGTTTTGAGACAGATCGACCACAGGGAGATCGAGGAGAAGTGCGGCGCGGGAACGGGAGGTCAGGCGCGGCGAGGCGAAGTACCGCAAGGGACGGCGATGGCTTGGACGGGCAAATAGCGCAGAAGACTTCAGAATAGAACAACGCAGAACAGATCAGACCAGCGCAGGGAGAAGGAGGCGACGGACGGCCGACCACCAAGCGTCCGCTGCAGACGACGCCGGAGATGGATGAAGACGACGGACCGACACAGGAGATGACAGTGGACACGATCTCCAGAGAGCAATTTAGGGCTGGATAGGATTTTTTTTTCTTTGGAATAAAATACCAAGGGTTCTTTTAGTATTTTGAAAAAATACATGTATCTTCAACTAGTTACTCCAACCAAATCATCAGAATATTCGTTTTTTAACCAGAATATTCTTTTATTTTAAATATTATTCTCATGACAAGGACTTAATTAAAAAAATTTAACGTATAAAGACCCAATTGAAAAGAAAAAAAATACAGGAATTTAATTAAAAACTCGGTGAAATTATAGGGACATGCAAAATAATTAAACCTAAAAAAATAATTAATTTTTTATTGTCAATATAATTAAACATTTCTCCTTGTATATATTACCAAATAATTATTTAAAAATTCATCTTCCTTACAATTATGAAACCAATTTTTGATAATATTTATAACTTAAAAAGTTCTTTCAATTGATGTATTTGCTACGATAAAATTAAAACTAACTTTAAAGAAAGAAATTAAATAATCATGTATAAACAATATTTTTTTAAGTCTCAACCAATTTCTAATGAAAAATATCAATTTTATTGAATTTCGAGAATAATCATAAAAACGTATTTCTAAAACAAAATTCTTAAGTTGACTATTAAATGCTAAAAATTGAGTAAAAAAATTCTATTGAAGTCAAATTAATAAATTTAATGAGAACAAATAATTATTATTGCTATATACTTCTTAAAAAACTTTTAAATTGTAGTGGATGGAAGCACTTATCCTCACACCTTAATACGTAAATCCCTTCCTAAGATGGCTAAACTATAGATAAACTAACTAGATGAGTTAACTACTTAACTGTATAATTACAAATAACTAGCTAGGTGCTAGGTGGCATAGGTGCTAACAGATTGATAACTAACAATTATTACTTTCTAAATGTGGTAGGCATTTGGCATCAAGACGAGTCATTTCACATTCTAAAGCATCGCACTAAAAACATAAAATCATGCACCTTATTGACAAGTCACCATCATTTCTTAGATTAGTATTTCATCAACACATACAACAATGGGGTTTTGTTTAGCTGGTACATATCATAAAAAAGGCACCACTTAATTATTTCAAAGCAAGCATCTTCAAAAGCTATGAATATACCATGTCAAAGGTTTATCTTGCAGTTTATATATGTTGGAAAGATAACGTATGAATCCGTATTATGTATGTGTTCTTACTTCTTAGATGTCACTTGGAAGAGAACTAAACATAAAAAATAATTAATCTATCCGAATGTATTATGAAGTTCAAAAATGTTTCAAAACACTAGTCTAGAAGTGCAGTTCAAAAATCAGTTTTCCCCATGTTACACAAAAAGAGGAACGGAAACGAGGAAGTAAATTTCATGATTTTTTTGGGTGACTACTAAATTTCATGATTTAACGATGATAATAGTATAAGGCTAAGGAACAAATTTATGATACACAAAACTGTAAATGAGTATGAATTTGCATAATATTTATGTTAGTTTCAATTATACAATAATGAATCATATTTACAGCTTGAAGAACCAGTTTTCAAATTAGCATCGCCCAGTGTGCTTTATGTCTTTGAGATCATTAGTCTTTGAACAAATATATAGAATATAAAGTTGTTGTTAAATTTATTTATTATTAGTTATTTAGATGATCAAATTGTAAAATTATTAAATAATTATATCATATAATTTGTTGTCCAAACATAAATACGACATTCGTTACGATTTTATTAAAAAAAATGTCCATATCTATTATATCCAATTTTTTAGTTATTTATGATTTAAAAAAAAATCTTTGGAAGTTAATAATTTTTAGTATTTTTAACTATCATTTGAACAACACAAATACTAAATTATCTTTAATAAATATATTTTACTAAATTATATGTTCGAATTTTGAAAAATATAAGTACAAATTGTATTGATGATTAATGTGTACAAAATTTATAAATATAAGTACAAACTATATATTTTTTATGTGTAAAATATTTATAAATATAAATGTAAATTATTGTTGACTAAATACTAATAAAAAATAATAATATTTATTAGTCACATAACATTACTCTTAAAAAAATATTTTTATAATTATATTCAAATGCAAAATTTTCTATTTTTGCCTTTTACTTATGTTTCTTCTTTTATTTATTATAAAAATATTTTTTTGAACCGCATAAATTAAAGCCATAATAAACAAAAAGCCTCTATTAGAGATTTATATTCCGTTGAATCCACATAAGCTTATCCAATCAACAGTCAGCAAAATTAAAAAAAAAATAGATAAATAGTCAATCTTTATCATTCTTTAATACCATATATTACTATATCATACCATATCTGATTTTAAGTGCTAAGCTGATTTGGGATGAATATTTAATTAGACAAATGGATGGCATATATGGAAAGCAATAATGAACCTTTTCCGACCTTTCCTTCCTGTTGGGCATAATAGTTAATTTACCTGATTTTTTAGTCAATCCATTATCATATGAATTCATGATCCATTAAATGTATTCAAGGGTCAACTAATTAGAATCTATCAGTTACAAAAATCCAAAAGTAGTTTACAAAATTGTCCTTTGATATTATTAATTGTTCTCTTTGAAACATTACTATGTTAATCTTTAAATGAGTCTCATTAAATGATATGTTTTAAAAATATTTGTAATATGATTTTTATTTACAAAAATATTCTTTGAATTATAAGTATGTTTTTATGTTTTCTGTTCTCAAGATTTACATTTGATTTTAATATTATTTTTAATATTTGGTTTTAACTATTTTTTATTCATTGCCATTTTAATATGTTTCAATTATACTCTCAAAATATATATAACATATTATATAACAACTCTAGACTAAAATTTCAAACATATAATTAAAACATATTTAAAATATTAGGGATAAAATTAAAATAAATGAAATATTATTAGCATTTTTGAAATTTGTCGAAAATTTCAAGATTTTATCCTTTTATATATTACATAATTAATGATACAATATTTGAAATAAATAAAATTTATTACATTGACAATAAATATATTATTTTTATTATTAGTATTTCTTTAATCAACCAAATAATAATAATAGTAATATTTAAATATTTTATCATTAATAATGTAATATATAAAAGTTTAAATTAAATATTTTGTAACAAATTAAAAAATGTTATATTGTTACTATTATTAAAATATTTTGATAACAACTTAAATTATTTTATATTATTATTATTATTATTATTATTATTATTATTATTATTATTATTATTATTTTGAATCAATCAAATAATTTATCACTAATTTATATATATAATTATAATTATCGTTGAAGGGTATTGTAGTTAAATGAACTAAAAAATAAGATATTTTAATTTTACAAGAGAGAAAAATATATATTTTATAAATAAAAGAGAGAGTAATGTTATTTACACGTCTAACAGAAATTTTTTTTATTTTCTCTTAAAATTATGGAAAGAATATCCTTTTTAATTCTAAATAATTGTTCATTCGAACAAATTTGGAAAATTAATTAATTTTTTTATTTTTCGTAGAGAAAAATTTTAAAGGAAAAGAAAACATATATATGAATAAAATTTATGACAGCCATTTATTCCGTATTGTGATATTGTCTGTTTCTGCTTAGTCCGAGAACCACTTGGGTTCTCCTTTAATGCAAAGAAATGCCCTTTAAGGTTCAAATACGTAATTTGGCTTCTTTTTATTTTCAATGGCCAGAATACATAAGAACTAAATTCTATAATCCAGCCAACTTAGAATAAATTGCCCATAACATTATTTTTTCCATTGGGAATTAAGCATGAGAGCTTTAGCATTGAGAAAGCCTCTTCATCTTCCTCTGATAGCTTTCTTGATCGTGTTCCTGTGTTTCCTTCTGTATCACTATAATGGATCACTTCAACAAGCTCACACAAGGAGTGTGCTCAATTCTCCATCAACTGTAAGCATTATTTTACATATTCTTATTCATTTTATTTATTTATGTTTATTCGTGAATGGTATTTGGGAAATATTATCTCAAAATTGGTGGATAGGATAAAAATAGGGGCTAATTTTTTTGGATACAGAAGAAATTTTGGTGTAACACTCAACTATTAAATTTATAGTATTTTTTAAAAATTTAGGGACGGGACAATACGCCCATTGTCCCGAGGGCGTATTATATCTATCAAAATAAACGAAAAATAGGTTATCCGTGAATTGGTCAAAAATTAATAAAAAATTGATAAATTAGTCAAATTGATTTGATTTTTAGTTGTTAGTTGGTTTAAAATAATAAAATATAAAAAATTATTTTTAATAAAATATATTTTATGTATAAATTTATTATTTGATTATAACCTGATTGGTTTTCAGAAGCTTGGTGCTGGCCTCTGATTGATTTGGTATGGAATTTTAAGGTCGGAGTAGCAGATACTTGCATCTATATAGAACTTACCAATTTTTATAGGCAGTTCCACTAATAAACAATAACAATCAGTTTAACAAAAAAGTTGCTTATCTTAAAATTTAAAAATTATACGTCTAAAATCTAAAGTTGTTGCTGATTTGTCCTTACTTATCAGTTACAAAGACAAGAGTTGGTTCAAGTGCTGAAGAAAGTGGCCATGCCAGACAGAACAATCATCCTAACCATGGTGGATGAATCATGGGCAAGACCTGGATCTATTCTTGACGTTTTTCTTCAAAGCTTCAAACATGGAGATGGGACTCGAAGATTCTTGAATCACTTGGCGGTCATAGCCATGGACCCCAAAGCCTATGAATACTGCATTTCCTTGCATCACCATTGCATCCACCCCAACACTTTTGTGCATTATTTTGCCACCAAAATACAATCCACCACAGGCCCAGATCACAGTTCGTTCAGTTGGAGAAGGAACAATGTTCTGTCAGAAATGATTGAATTGGGTTACAACACAATCTTCACGGTATGGATTTTGATCAGCCTTCAACTTGCAAATGATGATTGATACTTTTTTATTTTTTATTTTTTAGGTTTTGCTAATAAATAACATAATGTTTCATTTCAAAGACAGGACTCAAATACAGAGATGACATAGATAATAATAATATCAAAACTTATGTCTTTGTATCCTGGGTCTTATTTCTCTACTTTAGAAAAGTATACTGTTCTGGTCAAGAACTTTTCAGAGTGGTGGAAAGGAGATTAATCAGGGAGCCACCAGATAGCCGTCGCCTCAAAGCCGGATCAGGGTGGCGACACCTGAGGGGGATTTGTCCCCTAATATTTATAGCATTTGATGGCCGGAGATCTCGGAAGAATCTTTATATGATTCTATCCTGTTTTGTGGGATATGATTTTAATTTGGATATGTGCGACCCTCAATGGGCCGCACGTTTAGACCCAACCTGAGAGTTGAGCCGTAACATATAGAAAATACACATGTTTTTATTTTATCTCTTTAACTAAACATCATGCAGCTGAAGTTTAGCTTAGATGGTAATCTATGTGCCTCCGGGTTCGAACCTTGGTGAATGCACCAAGTATTGTGCCTTTTAATATACTGCATCCGAGTTCGAACCCTGTTGAATGCACCAAGTATTGAAAAGGAACCCTTTAGTGTAATAGTGTTGTGTAGTGTGGGTGTATTGTGATGCCTAAGATTGGGGGTTATTGAGGAAAATTTAATTTCATTAAGGTCAAGTGTTAGTGTTTATTAAAAGTATGAATTGCATGAGACTTACTGTTTTGCAGGAAGCAGATGTACTATGGCTGAGAAGTCCGTTATCACACTTCAATCCAATTCAGGAGCTCTCAATTTCGTGTGATTCTTCTGATAATGTGCAGAGCGACGATTTCTCTCAGGACGGTGGAGTCTTTTTCTTAAAAGCGAATGGTATAGCTTTTGAATTCCTCAAGTACTGGAAATTGGTCAAGTTTCTGTTTCCAAAGTCTCCAGATGAAGATTCATTATGTGCAACCATAACGCAAAATCAAGATATGGTTGCAGCTTATGGCTTCCGTGTTAACCACATAGATACAACTTATTTTGGTGGATTTTGTCAGCAAAATAAGGATATGTTGATGGAAGCTTCTACCATCCATGCTAACTGCTGTGAAGATCTCACAAACAAGGTTCATGACCTTAGGAGTGTTCTTGATGATTGGATTCAGTTCAGAAAAAATGTATCAGGTTCGGGCAAAATGATTATGGGGAGGCCATGGAAATGCTTAGGAAGGAAATTTACTTAGAACATGATGTAATTTTCAGGTTAGAAAGAATTTATTTTACCAAATAGAGGACCCTGAAGAATGTAAATTTTAGTGGATGTGTTATGACAGGAAATATAACGTGCTACATCTGTGTTGTTTATAGTGCATTTGTTCTAACTTTTTTTACGAGACTGAAGCTAAAAGCCTTTTTTTTTTCTTTAACATTTCAGTTTCTATTCGAGTGTTCAAAAAAAAAAAAAAAAACAGAAGCAAAAACATATTCTTTAAATTCTAGTTACTTTTTTTCACCAAAAAAAAAAAGAAACAAACTTCTAGTTACTATTAGATATTCTATCTGATTATGAAAAAACTGATTTCTTTTCGGCTTAAAAATGCACCCTTTTTTTGGCAAGATAAGCTAAAACAAAAAATTCTTAGTTTAGACCATTTGTCTTGACCTTTTTGGAGATGGATGTGGTGAAGCCTCTGCTGTTTTCAATCTACTCTCCAAAAACTAGGCTGATAACTCAGACTCACAGAACCAACTGATGATCTTAGTTCTTCCAAAAAATTTCTGATAATAAGAGGTCTCTGACTAGTTGAAGGTTCAAATAATGAATTATTCCCTTTCAAAAAACAACCGAATTTTCACAACACCTGCCTTGCTTCGGCACAACTATGCTCTTTGATTATGGACAGCGTTGACGCTGAAAATAAATAACTAGTTATCTGATTTTTTATTAATGGTACTACACATCTAGAGGAGTTTTCAGATAATGCAAAGAGGGACACAAAATCAGACTGCTGCAAGATTTTAGAGAATCAAGGGCAGAGTGAGCTTTTGATGCACAAATGAACAAATTGCATAATATTAACTTAATATAAGTTGGACATAACACTAGTTGAGTCCAAGAAACTTGTTTTACTAAACAGAACTTAAATGCAGCAAAAGGCTCTCACAGTAAGACGCGAAGAATAGAACAGAATGTAAAGCATCATGCGCTCAATCCGTCTTCTTCAGGTAGATCCCAGTTATCATCATCTTCCTCCTTCTTAGTTGTTGTTGAGAGGACATCCTGCCTGTTCTGCATTGGAGATCTCATCGGTGGGCGCCTGGAAACAACAGCGAAAACAAACAATTATGAAGAAAACTACATCAGCAAACACGAACAGAACACCTTTTCTCATCCCAGCATATAAAATTGAAGCAGAAACATTTTGAGCGACTCATTTAAAAGTTCCATTCCAACCCTAGGTACAATAGAAGTGATTTGCAGTTTTACGTGTAAGCACAACCACAAAAGACACTAGACAATGCACCATTGGAAAAGCATAAGTTCCCGTCATCCACTGAAAGCAACATTCAGTCCACTAATTTTATAATTTAAGCACAACTTCGAATAAGAGTCCTGAAATCTAAAAATTTAGTTTTTAGGGGGTGTGAGTCACCTCTTAATTATGTTTTCATTATTGTGCTATCATGTTTTTATTGATGTCATATTAGACGAGGTGTTGACATTCCACATCACTTCCAACATGACATGGATGACGAATATATTCATATTAGTTCTCGAAATTTCTAGAAGCTTCTAAAACTGCGCTAAAAAGCCTGTGTGAATCAAGTGAAAAAGTGACAAAAAAGATCATCTAACTTGAATTAGTTCTTGAACACATATAACCTAATCTAACAATAAGTGAAAAATAGACCAAAATCAATTATGTGCATTTTAGATCATGTTTGGTTTTTCAGTTAACCAAAATTCCATAATTGATTATAGGGTGAAAATCAATTATACACATGTGAAACTTTGTCACTTCTCCAATTCTATTATTGATTATTAATTATGGCTTGTCAAAATCAATTCTAGAAAGAAAGAAAAAAAATTACCAAACATAATCATTTTCGATCAAAATTAATCATACATAACCAATTTTGGCCTAATCAACTTTAAATAAACTCTCAATTCTACAAAAAAAAAAAAAGTAAAACAAGACAAACACACTGAATTCCGCAATTTCACGAATTAACAAGTCAGTTCTCGAGATTCCAAAAGCAAATAACCAGTTTACGATTTCCGAAACTAAATTAAACACTTAAATCATAAATTCTAGGTCACCTGCTACGTTTGTTACGCTTGGCAGCTTCGCGAGACTTGCGCTTCTTCTGGTCCTGTTTGTTCTCAAAGAACCTCCGGCGCTTGCACTCTTGAATGACGCCGGCCTTCATAACTTCCCGGCGGAACCTGTTGAGGAGCCTCTCCTCGGGCTCGTTGTCGTCTACCACCACCTGCACATTGTACGCCGATCGGAAGAACAGCGTGTTCGCGTGCGCCAGGGAAGGGCACATCACTGAAGAGAGCTCCGAGGAGGAAGAAGAAGAAGAAGACGAGGGGTCATGTTGCTGTTGTTGGGCGACGAGGGAGACGGAGTTGGGAGTGGGCTTGTGGCGAGTGGTTATGGCGATTTGTGGCGGCGGTGGCGACGGAGATGGTGGCGGTTGTTTTGAGGGTAAGAGGAATGAGAAGAAGTTGGAGAGGGAGGATGAGGCTGCCATCATAATGTGAGGTGGGGAAGAGTGAAACAAGAGTCTAACCTTTTTGCTTTTTCAGTTTTATCTTTTCAATGTCCAACTTGACCCGATCGCTTTTTTCTTTGTAATTTTATATTTTAATATATATTTTTTATATTATTGATTAAAAATAATATTAATTTGTTTTGAAATATTTTCTTTTAAAAAACTCACTTAAAAAAGTATATTGATCATTTTTGCACACTAAATTTCATATTTTACTATTTTAGACATTTGATTTCAAACCCGTAGCACATACATGATACACCAAAAGAAGAAAAAAGGGAAAACACTTGGAAGCACAAAATTCCGATCTCTACTGCTTCTCTCGCTTTTCCGTCACCACCACCATCCACCGTGAATGAGCGGTGCCTAAATCAGAAACAAGTGATGGTTATGGGGGCAGAACCACAGTTTGCCCGAAGCTTAATCCACAAAATCTATGATCCCTTGGCCAAGCAAATACACTTCGCAGCTCCAATATCGTCCTTGCGAACTAATGAACTCGAACTCGTACAGCATTATCCTTTTTTCTTCTTCCTTTAAATTCTGATGTCTTGGTAGAATCTTAGCTTCCATGAGATTTTTTGACGAATGTGTTACTGGTGCGTTTCAATGTCTACTCTCTGATTTAGGTACGTGGTATTTTGCGAATGCTGCAAGGGTTTTCTGGTTCCCTCTTCTTTTGGGATCGCAGTGCCAACAGTTTTTGTAGCAAGAGTGGAATATACTTGAGTCACTTGTCCCAGAGAAGTCTCAATTCTCTTCTCACTCAGTTCATCCATGCTGCCACCTGTCTCCAGTTGGTGGAGATTACCATTGATAAGGTCGAAGCTGCGGCGGCGAAACCTCCTCCGACTCTGAAGGCATTTGCGTCCTCTGCTTTGGCCTGGCTTAAGGTTTGTGTCTCATACTCATTGGAATCATAACAAGATCGAAATTTATATATGCTATGTTGTTGTTTTGCAGCGGTTGCGTGATATTGCGTTGAAGGAGGAAAGCCCCGCAAGCAATGCAGATGGCTTAACCACTCCCACCTTGTTAGGATTGGCGAATTCTTTATCGAGGTTTCTAATTGTTACATATTTGAAGTTTTATCAGAATTAATATCTTATTTGTGTGCATGCTTGTTAAAATTACATTTCGCGTTTGATACATGTAGCGTATCCTACTTAGTGGGATAAAACTTTCTTGTTGTTGTTGTTAAGTTGATTTTAGGTGAGATTGGTTACATTGATCAAGCAATGTCATTTTGTTTTATCTGAGGTCATGCTTACAATCAAGTCAATGTCAAATTGTATTTTAGAATATATCTCTTCAGATTTTATTTATTTTAGTGACTGGGGGGACATGACAATATCTGATGATCAGTTGCGGATTTTAGTCTTTGCTCAGGTGCTGAGTTCCTATTCCAAATAGTCCATGAAGCGATACCCAGGGCATACTTTGAGCTTGGTGCATCTATACCAACAGCAGATCTAGCAGTTCACGTGCTTGACTATCTGCATAAGAAGCTTGATGAGATGTGTCTTGTACAAGGTGGTGAGGTTGTGTCTATTTTCCTGCGTTACATTTGTAATTCTTTTTAGAGAACTTTCCTGGTTCATGTTTTCAAACTTTAGAATCTCTCACAATTGCAGGATGAAGCTTATCAAATGGTGCTGTGTATGTATATTGGAAGCTTATTGCCATATATTCAGGGTCTAGATTCTTGGCTTTTTGAAGGAATACTTGATGATCCTTCTAATGAGGTAATTGTTCTTGAATCTCATCTCATGGGAAATGTTCTTCCTCGCTTTGGTACCAAAGAGTGTCATATAAGTTACTCGTATATTATGTTGTGTAGTTAAGGAATTTTCTTTTGGTTCAAATTGATGAAGTCTTTCTGACCATGAGCTGCATTTTTGAAATGGTTACAATCAATTTTTATGTAATATTCTTGAAAAGTTCTAAGGCATCATTTTATACATTTTTTTAATATATATGGTCTATAATGAATTTAATATTTAAATCTATTACATTATGCTGCAAGTTCAATCATTTATGGTTTTTGTTGCCATATACTGGTTAGAACATGCTTGATTGACTTAATTTTGCACAAAAGTAGCTTTTCAACTGAAAGCACTTTCTGTATATTTCTTATTGTAATATTTTTCTGAACACATAATCAGATAGTCCAAACATCCTTTCATGTGGCATTGATCATATCATCTCCCTTTTCAGATGTTCTTTTTTGCGAATAAAGAAGTATCAGTTGATGAGGCTGAGTTTTGGGAGAAGAGTTATTTATTAAGGAAGTTACATCATAGTAAATTACATGGTGAGTTCTCTTCCAAAAATTATGTTAATGATCCTCTACCAGCAACAAATGACAAGCAAATGCGTAGTAGGGAATCCACCTCTTTATCTGGAACAATTAAAGGAAAAGAACAGAGCACAATAGACCGTCCAGCTTGTCCCTTTTTTATTAAGGATTTAGCCAAGTCAATAGTTTCAGCTGGGAAATCTTTGCAGCTGATGCGCTATGCCCCTAATTCATTAGCAGTTTGTAGCAAAGGAAGTAATTACGAGATTGGAACTACTAAATATTTTAACTATGGTGTGTATCCTGCTCAAAACAAAGCTGGGTTAACATTGGCAGAAGTTTTTTCTGTATCACTAGCTGGGCTTATAGGTGATGGCGACCACGTGCACAAGTACTTTTGGCAAGATGACTGGTATGAATCTGAATACACATTTTCCTGCGTAAAGGATGAAAAAACAGAGAGTAAGGGCAATGAAAATCTAACTGCTCTGCCACACTCAGAAAAGATTTGGTATAAGTTCTTGAATGATGCTTTATCTCAGAAAAGCTCAGCTGATTTGAAGCAAAAATATGAAGGCATTAGTAATGATGCAGGAGAAGTGAAAGGAGCTAAAGTGGTTGAAGATGAATTCCAACTCTTAATGAGATCATATGTAAACAATCCAGTTATTGCTGTATGTCAAATGGACCTTAGGAAAAACAGTGATGTGTTGAGAAAATTGAATATATCACGAAAGTGCTGCTTGCCTTCTTTAAATGATGGGGTTTTAAGAACGGCTGTATTTGGTGGAGGAAGTACAACTTTTTCTGATGTTAAGGGAACAAACTATACTTTCGGGTTTCAGTATGGTGAGCCTGAGTATCTTCGCTCACAGGATGACAGAAAGCTACTGGAAATGTTGCTTCCTTTTCCGACACTTCTGCCTTCATTTCAGGTATTTTTTTTTTTTGCTAGTCTAGCAAGCATTAGATGTAGGTTGCAGTAGTTTGGCGCCCTAAACAAAATATATATACAATTTGAAACAGGATGATCTTCCAGTGTCAGAGCTTTTGCCTTTCCAGAGAAACAGCACTCTTCCTTCAAGGGTTCTTCACTGGATTCAAAATGTTGACCTAAGGACTACCCCACTCCCTCTTGTTATTATGCAGTACTGTCTATCTGTGTACATTCAGAAACAGGTAAATTACATTAAACAATATCAAATATCTGGATTCATACTATTAGTATTTAAAATTGCATTTTGAATTGAACAGGTGGATTATATTGGGAGAAATATGTTGTTGAAGTTGATGAATGAATGGAGGTTGATGGATGAGCTCGCAGTGTTGCGTGCTATATACTTGCTGGGTTCAGGTGTCTGCTTAAATGATTTCCATATTGGGCATTACTATTTTGTTCTATCTTGGTATGGGAAATTGATCATCTTGGTTCTTGTCTTTTGCAGGTGATTTGTTGCAACACTTTCTGACTTTAATTTTCAATAAGTTGGACAAGGGTGAAACATGGGAAGATGATTTTGAATTGAACTCAATATTACAGGTAGATTTACTTGAGTCTTATTGAACTCAGTATCCCATTTGTTTTACCTAAATAAATATTAGTGTAAAATATTTTTTTGTCCCTAATGTTTTCGAAATTCTTCAAAACTATTCATTCAGTTTTGTCCCTAATGTTTGAAATAAGTTTCAATTATATCCTTTATTGTTAATTTATTTTTACAGTTAACAGTTAGTAAATATTTTTCCAAATTTAGCCTTAACCACCCATTCCAACCCTAATCCTAAACTCCAACCAAATCCAAATGTTATGGACAAAATTTAATGGGTGAATTTAGAAAAAAAATAGTTGACTGTAAAAAAATTAATGGTAGGAATAGAATTGAAACTTATTTCAAACATTATGGGTGAAATTGAAACAAATTAAATGTTAGAGGTAAAAAGTATATGTTACGGTAAATATTATTGATGATTGATCACATCATAACATGGTTATATTGTTTTTCATACATTTTTCCCATTCTTTATCTATGAAATGACTTTTAATGGTTGTTTTTTGTTTGTGTTACTCTGTTGAACACGTTTATGTTTGCTATCATAATCTTTTTTATGTATGTGCTGCAGGAATCAATCAGTAATTCTGCAGATTGTATGCTGTTAAGTACTCCAGATTCATTGGTAGTATCAATAACAAAAAATGTTGACCAGGATGAGCATGCTTTGACAGCTGGTGTTCTTTCAAGTACTCCTCATAAAAGTCACATCAATAGCTTTGGAATTGATGGCCTTGATATGCTGAAATTCACATATAAGGTCATTGTTTGGTTGATTTATTGTGTGTTTCTTACTAAATACTGTTTATCTCAAATATTAGTTTCCAGAGATTTATAAGTAACAGTAAAATTGAAAATTCGGTGTTGGCAGGTCCCTTGGCCTCTTGAACTTATTGTCAATGCAGATGCAATTAGGAAATATGACCAGGTATCAGGATTGTTTTTGGATTTCTGTTTCATTTTCTTAGGCTTTTAGTTCTTTTATTTTAAACATTCAGATTATCATATTTCTTTTGTTGGTCAATTCTTAGGTGATGCGGTTCTTGTTGAAGGTCAAGCGTGCGAAATCTGTACTAGATAAAGTGCGAAGATGGATGTGGAAGGTGCTTTCACAGATTACCTCCCTTTCTCTGCAGTGGAGCATATGCTCCCTTGGCTAAATCTTTCTTGAACATTAATAAACTCGACAATATACTTTTGCATTTTACGAAATTCATAAAGATGATCGATCACTCTTTGCAGGGTAGAGGATCTTCAACAAACGACAGAAAACATCATTGGATAGTGGAGCAGAAACTCCTTCATTTTGTGGACGCTTTTCACCAATATGTAATGGATAGGGTATGTACATTGCATCAAGATAAGCACAAGAATTACCTTGCAAAGTCTGTTCACTAGATTTTGGAGGGAAAAGGAAGAATATAAATAATAAAGAATGAAACCTACTTACTAATAGAATGGATGGTTGTGATGGCTTTTGATGCCTTCTGATTCCTTTTATGGTATTAACCAATCACAGTATATTATCTTTCTATCCATAATGATTATGTGATTCTGCATTTTGTTAATGGAAGATGAGAATTTTAGCTGTCAATACTATATGCAGGTATATCACAGTGCATGGCGTGAACTATGTGAAGGGATGAAAGCAGCTAAATCTCTGGACGAAGTCATTGAAGTCCATGAGGCGTACATGTTATCCATTCAACGACAGTGCTTTGTGGTTCCTGATAAGCTGGTGATTTATCATTTTTCTCTTGGGTCTTTCTGTTCTTCATAAATACACTCTGTTGTGAATCTAGATTGGTGCATCTATAAATTACACTGAAGCAAAGCCCGAGTAATTTCAGTATTTTTGATTGTTTAGGGGGCTTTGATTGCTAGTCGCATTAACAGCATCCTTGGCTTAGCCTTAGACTTCTATACCATTCAGCAAACGTTAAGCAGTGGTGGAGCTGTTTCGGCAATCAACGCAAGGTGCGAGATGGAAGTGGACCGGATAGAGAAACAGTTTGATGATTGCATTGCTTTCTTACTCAGGGTCTTATCTTTCAAACTGAATGTTGGGCATTTCCCACATTTGGCGGATTTAGTCACCAGAATTAACTACAATTACTTCTACATGACTGCTAATGGAAATTTGATGACTGGCTCCAGCTCTGGTAGCGTCACTTCAAGATTGGGTAGAAATGTTTGATCAAAGGTGGCTCATCACAGCATGTATCTGTATCTGAATACAAGGATGAATCTGCGCCTGCTTTTTTGTTGTACAGTTAAATAGGCAGGCGTTCTTGTGTCCTCCCTTCCATTTACTTGTTCGGAAATTTTGTTAACAACGTTGCTGTAAAAATGGAAGGTTGCTTGAATGCGTAGCAGGAACCACGTTGTATCTAGTAGTGTTGGTTATGTCTTGTACGAGTAACTGTAAAGAGAATGCTGGTGCGTTTTGTTTTATGTCTTGCATCAGATAATTTGGGTAACATGATGTCTATAGCATGTGCCGTGCTGCTTCGTGTCTGCACTGCTGCACAGCACACAGTCCTTTAAGTTGGTCCATATAAGTTTACCTGTATGCCTCCCCAGTTGTTACTTGTTTTGTGAGATTAAAGGCCTTTTTATTTTTGTTCTTGATTTGGTTGAGTTGTCTTCCTCTTATCTCAAGGTCACAGGTTTAAACTGTAAAATCTGTCACCGCCGTAGTTATCAAGTTAGGCTGCATACATTACACCTTTTAGGTTCAGCCCTTTTCTGGACCTCGCAATAATACAAGATGCTTGTATATGGAGCCTTTTTTTTTTTTGTCGGATAAAATTTAGATTTAAGAATAAAAGGCTTGCATTAATACGAGATGCTTGTGTATGGAGCCTTTTTTTTGTCGGATAAAATTTAGATTTAAGAATAAAAGGCTTGTCAAAAGTTAGTTCTTGGTCATTTAAATCATCACCAAGCTAGCAAAATTCATGATTTTACATGAAATTGAAAAGTTAAACTAAACACGTAAAACAAAATCTAGCATGGCTGAAGAAAACATTGGGACAACCCATAGCTACACTTTCCTCTTGTGCCAGCAGTTTCTCATCTGGATTGTGTTACTTGGATTGACACCATGAAGACAAACAAGATGCACAAACAAAACTACACTCAAAATTTAATTTAATATTATTTCTACAAAAATTAATCAAAATTTTGTTTTTATACAAAACTCCTTTTAACAACAGTACAAAAACCCTCCCAGAAAATGGCAATTATATAAGACTGCTACTAAATTTATCTGCTCCATCCATGTTGCAGGTGCAAATGAAACTTCCTCGATTTTGATCAGTATGTTAGTTAAGGACTTAAGGTCTCAGTCTCTCAGACAATTACAAGTGTTTTTTCTTTTTCTTTCCAGGTTTCTTTTTCTGAGGTCCCCTCTTGAACACTGCTAGAATTTCAATGCTGCAACCAAATGGAAGATGACAAATCAATATATTTTTTTTTTTCATTTTTCTTGAGGGGGGGGGGGGGGAGGGGGAATCAACCAAACAATGTATCCTACCATATATAGATATGTATATGAGAACTATAAGAATAAAGGTTATATAAATATTTATTAAGCTGGTTCATTTTTATTTTAGAATATAGCATTTAGGGCTAAGTGGAAATGAATATAAGGTTTGATTCTTATTTCCTACTTTGGCTCAACTAAAGAAGAAAAGTTAGCACCACTTGAAACTCTCAGGTGCTTCACATATCCATACCTCTTAAGTAGAACTACAAAGGTTAATTTCTTACTACAGAGAAATATGAACAAATGAAACGAAAAAATAATAAGGTTTAGGTTTCTAGATAAATCATAACAAGAACTGGATTGAAAATAGGATGTAATTCAAATTGAGAAAATGGAAGATGAAGATTTATTAACTGCACAAATATGTTTTTCCCCCTGTTGATAAAAAATATAGTGACAAGAATAAATACTAAACACACATAATTAAACAAATACTAAGTTATAGAAATGACATAAATACCTTTGGGTACCAGGAAAGAAATTAAACCCATGAGCTTTATCCAAATGCCAAGCCTTACTGGACAACAATGACTTACAGTCCTGTCAACAATTCATCAAATTAACATATGGATAATTCAAGTTTTAAAAAGTCGAAGCACAATCATAAAACATAAATCATGGGAATACCTCCTTAAAGCTTTCCCATCCACAACTTATGTAAATCAGGGTTTGGGGCACTGATTGAGGAATGTTCTCAGGAGGCGGTTTTCTTCCAACCTGGACTGAATCTTCTTTAGCACGTAAAACCCACGGTCGTTTCTCTTCCTTGACTGAGTTTGAGCTGCAATTAACTTGCAATGAATCAGAAATTTGCGAAGGGAAATATTTTCAAATTTACCAGAATTCATCTGTTAACAAAAGGAACAACCTCTCAAATGATGAAAAGATTTTTCGCTCCATTGATGATATATTCTGCAATGCATCTTTTAGTGATACATCTAGTCCTTTTCTGGGAGGATCAACAACAACAACATCTGAACCCACAAGCCATAAAAAAGGTTCCTGGCGACAAGGATAATAGCAATCAATTCCAAAGTTCCTCTTTCTATTCTTTTCAAATAAAATCATCACATAGACTGATAAAAAAAAATTTTAAATCATTTTTAGTCCTCCTGACATGTAAAAGGCATCAATTTAGTGCTGAATTTTTTTAAATCAGTTTAATTTAACACTTCAGAATTTGACAGCAATTTAGTTTTGATATTTTGAATCAACATTAATTTTCATCATTCTAATGCATTTACTTTATACTTCTGATGAAACATGCACACCGAAATTTAAGCTGTAGCAATAAAAGTTACATAAATCAGAAAAATAATAGAGGTAAAACATGAAATGTATGATGAGGCTTCAAATATTCACTACTAACTCTGGAAGCATCGGCATGATGCCAAGTGATACTGCTGTCAACTGTGGCAGGCAACCGACCAATAGTCTTCTCAAAAGATGCCTTTGACTCTTTGTTAATCTCGATGCATTTAACGGACCTGAAAGACAACTAGAAACATAAATTCTCAAACGCCACGATGTAACAAAAAGTAACAATTTAGACGCATAGAACCACAAACTCTTGCCTGCACTTTCTAGTGGCAGCTAATGACAACCCAATTACCCCAGCTCCAGCATACAAATCTGCAACAGATGCCCCATGTGGAACATATTTCTGTAACTTCCGAAGCAAGACATCAAAAGCCTGAAAATGAAGGAATATCAAAATATTGGTTATTATCATCTCATGCAATATAAACAGGTTTTGTACATATCAAATATCAATTATATTATAGAACGCTCATCAGTTAATGATTCAATAGCTGGAAAATCACGTGAAAGTAAGAAAGATACTAGTCCTGTTATTAGAAGTGGACCTTTGTGATATAAGAATACTGAATAAAAACATTTTCACAAAAGGAGAATGTATTTTATGAATGTCGCTCCTCCATCTCATCAATTTAGTTTTGCTCTTTGGTTTAATTCTTACAAAGCGTGAACACTTAAAAGGAGGGCTACTAGTTGTTCATATTCCCACACTGATGAGCAGCCAGCAGACATCTTCACTAACACAGTATCTAGAGAAAAGTTTCTGAGCCTAAGAGAGAACTTACTGGTAACAGATTTTCAGAGTTGTAGAAAGCCAGTTTTAGGGGGCATAATAGAGTGAGCTGAGTAGAAGTCTAGAAGAGTCTAGAAGAAGTAGAAAAAGTTAAGCTGATCCGTTAGATAGCTAGAGCAAGTGCCAGCTAGGATAACCCCCCAACTAACTTAAGCATGTAAAGGCTCTTCTACCCTTTGCACTGGTTATGTATATAAGCACAGATTCATTGCTTCAGAACTCTCTCTCTCTCTCTCTCTTCTACCCTGTGCTTCATTACTCACATCTCTCTCTCAGAGAGAGAGAGAGTCTTAAAATTAGGAGGCATAAAAAGGTCTTTTAAAACTTAAGAAACCCAAATCAATTCATTTCAGTACAAATCTTTTAAAAATGATAAGATTTGATAAAATACATAATTAGAATGGATTTATAAATCCATTCATTTCACTTGTTATCTACTGGCTATGTACATCTATACCATGATTTTATCTCTATATAAATGTGTAGTGTTTATATTTTGTTTTTTGTCCATGCTTCAATGGTAACTGAATCAAACTATCAATTGAAAACATTCCAGAATTGCCAAATAGATTATGATAATTCACAGAATTAGAGTCTTTACCCTAGTGTTTGCCTGGCCAAAACTAGAAGGAGCCAAGGACACATCAATTCCACCAACATGTTCCCAAAAATCTCTCTCTCCAAGAAGATGTCTCCATCTATTCCCAAAAATTATCTGGGCCATGACGTAAACATTTTAAAGGCATGACTATATATAAAAATATCTTACCAAAACAAAAAAATGATTGCAAGATCGGCATAGATGGTATCCCAGAAAAGAATAGCTTAAGTGACATAAATATTAAATTTCAATATCCAAAAACTTCATCAAATTTGTATTAACGAAATCATTCCTGTCAACCTCCAGTTCCATTTTGACCATTTGCAAAGATGCATAGTCCAGCATCACTTACAATTAAAGAAATAATTCAAGACACAATGCTATCATGTGGCAAATTTTCCCCATCTTAAAGTGTTAAGCAAGAACTTGTATAACAATGTCATATGATTTATATTCAAAAGCAGTAAAGAAACAAGCACCCTCTTTCCTTCACAACTGAAACTATACGTCCATCATTGCCAAATGACATTCACAATACAATTTTCCAGTTAGCCAAACACAAGTCATTCATTTGTTTCATATGAAAAAAAAAAATATATTAACTCACATTGTTTGTCGAAGTCTGAAAGTTGACCCACACAGAATGGAGTAAATGAAGCTTGCTCTTGGGCCCACCGTTTTTCCATAGAAACTGCAGCCAATCATATAAATTATCACTTTATTATATGATTAAAAGGGCATTGACACAGTAACTTGTCATTTAAAAAAAGTAAAGGAAGCAGCAACCTTACATTTGCCAATTCATTCAATTTATTTGAACTAGGTGAATTTTCATTTCTTGAATTCCAAACTAAAGTAACCTGAACCTTTCCTGAAACAGTATAAATTCAATTCAATTTAATTAACTCCATCAGCAAAACAATATCAATTCAATTTTATTCACATAATTCAACAGCAACAAGGAACCATTCATATATCTTTCTGCTGCTGGAAGAGACGTGTTGTGTGTTGTTACAGCCATCTGCATACACCCACCCGACATCAAAAAACTTTCCCGATCCAGAACTTCAATTGTCAATTGAACTAAAAAACTAACATATTCAATATTATTACATACCGTTTACCTGAACATATCGCAACTCGCCAGTACCCTCATCTTCAACATATGGTTCAATATCCAATTCAGCAATACCTAGACAAAATTCAGAAATGGCCCAAAAGAACTTAACAAAAAACTGCATTAGAAAATAAAATAAGAAAATAATTAACAAAAATTACAAGAAATTACCCTGTCTAAGCAGCTCAACAGCAGCATTAATATTAGGATGATGAGCTGCCCATGAGATCACAGCACACAGAAAGCTTACTTAGCATAATTTCATGTTAACGAATAAGAACACTAATATGAAATTTATTATTGCTAATAATAAAGAAAAAACACAGACGCATTAATAAAACAGAGGCAAGCGAAGACCTTTGCACTGTGGAATGTCAACTACGTTGTGAGTACCCTCTTCATAGAGACCAATGAGAGGGTCCAATGAAGAGCCACGCACAGCCAATTTCGCACGGCACCTCCAACCCCACTAACAAGACCAATCCAAATAAAAATTAATTAATTAATTAATTACAATTCGGAGTTGAAAACGAAATCGAAAAGTACCAGTTTGCAGGTATCGAAAGTGAAATCGGAGACTCCATGTTTCCGAAAGAAATCGGAAGCATCTTCCAGTATATCCGGACGGTGGAGATTGAACTCGTGCGTGCACCCGGAGCACCTGCCAAAAAAAAAATTTACAGAGCGAAGAAAACAAACGTTACAAAAGATAGAGAAACAATGAAAGAGAGGAGATGGTGGTTCTTACGACTGGAAGTGTGGGCAGTGAAGTGCGCAAGTTAGCGGGGACTGAGGAGTGGAAGAAGTAGGGGGTGACGACGAGAGTTGAGGAAGCGGAGGCGGAGGCGAAGGGAGGGGACGGGCGGCGGCGGCGGTGGTGGAGGAAGCATGGCAGGTGAAGAGAGGGATGGACGGTGGAGCTGAGAGAAGACGGAGGGTCATTGTTTGAGGGAGGAGCTTGCTGTGTTTTGGGAGTGGATAACGAACGAGGCAAAATATCCCATGGCCATGCCCATGTCACTCATTGGGCTAATTTTTTTGGTATGAGATTGACATGTGAGTTAGGCTCAGTTATGGAGTATTGGGGAGATATACATGATTGTGATGACGGTTAATTTTTTGTTTTAGTGAAAAAAATTGGACCAATTCGATTTTATTGCAGAGAAAGGAAGACACAAATCGAACGGTTTGATTTGTGTGGAGCAAAATTTTGTGAATATTGAAATTGGATTTAGAATTTTCTATCCATACACAAATTGAACTCATAATTTTCTGCCAATAAACAAATCAGATCTAGATTTTCAGTACCTCTAATCGGATAGTCTGATTTGTTTTGCACAATCTTCATATCCTGGTAAAATACCATATATCTTTATAACTCTGCTATATACCAACCCTCTTTTCATATTAAAATTAAAAAGTTCTCGCTCATTATGCTAAGAAAAATTACAAAACGAAAAATAAAAACTATAAATATGTTTTTAAATATTTAAAAATTTGACATAATTTTTATAAGTGTTATACTAGTATAGTATGTGAATTGTAGGGGTGTACATGGCCCGCCCCGACCCCGAATATTTTAGGGACTAATTTAGTGTGATTTTATCGGGTTTAAGGTCGGGTAAGGGTCTCAAAAATAGATCCGTTCATTATTTTGGGTCGGGTTGGGTCATAGCTCGGGTCATCCGAACTCGACCCGATGGCCTGGTCATCATACACAATTAATATTTTATGTTGGATGATGGTTATTCTTATGTGGAATTTAAATATTGTAAACTTTAATATCTTGTGTTATTAGTCATTTATAAGATTATAAGTTAATGTTTTATGTTTAAAATGCAAAAGACTTTACACTAATGCATAATATTGTGTTATTTGTATTGATTTAAATATTTGTATTGATTATGGTTATGCTTTAATTTTAAAGAAGGGTTGGTTTTTGTTATAATTTTTTAAGTAAATTTTACTATGTGAATTGTGAAATAAAGGTTGGAGATTAGGTGATTTTTACATGTTAAAGATCCGGTTTTCACCCGACCCGAATGTGCGTAGGTTTTATCGGGTTAGGGTCCAAACATTAGGTCCGGTTTATATTTCGGGCCGGGTCTAGATTAAGCCAAACGCGGTGTGGCCCGACCCATGTACACCCCTAGTGAATTGTATAAAAACTAGTGTTAAACCCGTGTGATGTACGGACTTATATTTTAATTTCACATGATAAATAAAAAATAATATTTTATAATTATAAAGTTTTCAAGTTTAGTACAACATTATCATTGTCATTATATAATAAACGTATTTAATATGTTATTTTATCTTTATTTAAAGTAAAATATAAATAGAACAGTTTGAAGTCTATAATATTCTTGAGCCATAAGAAAAGAGACCTGAAAAAATAAGAACATATATAACTGTAATAATAGCATGTTAATTTTACACTAAATTGTATATTATAAGAC
Organism: Arachis hypogaea; assembly: GCF_003086295.3. Taxonomy (NCBI): domain Eukaryota; kingdom Viridiplantae; phylum Streptophyta; class Magnoliopsida; order Fabales; family Fabaceae; genus Arachis; species Arachis hypogaea. Next base: position 102,798,011 of record NC_092041.1, on the reverse strand, counting down.
TAATGAAAATTTATCAACAACCTAGTATTTTACTAACCTCATTAGAAAGGTAATTGGCATATGATGTTGTGCTCCATGTTACAATTTTATTTCAAGTCTGAAAGTATAGTTAATAAATTAGTTATATCTACGACAAATATTTGTATAAAAGTGCAAATCATAGCATGATATTGTCCGCTTTGGCACACAAGGCCTCACGGTTTTGCCTTTGACGATAGGGATGATAGCCGAAGCCCCCCACACTCACTCGTCAAAATGCGTCATGCTAAGGAGAGGTATCCACACCCTTAAAGATGATATTTTGTTTTCTAGATAAATAAAAGATTAATCTCATAACTGAATATCACAAGCCAAAGTTCTCCATATAGCCTCCCATATAGATAAATACCCACAATCATAAAATTATTTCATCTTATAATACATTTTTTAAATATATTTTATCTTTTATATTTTTAATATTAACATACCATAATAATATTTTAAATAAAAAAATAAAAAAAATATTTATTCACCAAAAATAATTTTTTTCTCGACAAATTAAAATCCTTCCAGCACAACAAATTTAATATTACAAAAATATTTATTACAAAATAAAATTAAAATAACAATCTAAATAGAGAATACTAAAATAAATAAATTTAAATTTATAGAATAAATCTGGAAATAAATCTAAATAAATACATTTACATTGAAATCAATATTAAAATTTCTAAATTTCGTTTTACTCATTTAATACGTGTAAGTATTTATATTAAAAAAATTAATTATAATTTAAAAAATAACAAAAAAATTATAATAATTATATACATATAGATTTTATATTTTAAAAATTAACAAATTCAAAAAATTTTAAACACAATTTATAAATTATATTTTATTAAAGAAATAGTTATAATTTAAAAATTAATAATTAATTAATTATTTTATTTATAAGATCGATAAAACGACGTAAAGTATTTTTTTAAAAGTATGTTTATTTTTTATATTTTTAATATTAACATATCAATAATAATATTTTAAATAAAAAGATAGAAAAAATATTTATTTAAAAAAATAATGTTTTTAATAAATTAAAATCCTTCAAGTACAAACAAAATTAATATTATAAATTTTTTTAATAAAATAAAATTAAAATAATAATTTAAATACAAAATACTAAAATAAAAAAATTCAAATATATAGACTAACAATGAAGTTAATATTAAAATTTATAGATTTCATTTTACTCATCTATTATGTGTAAGTGTTTATATTTAAAAAATAATAATTGATTATTCATTGTCGATTTCTCTTAGCAAATTCATGAATCGAGTCACAAGAGCCTTCTTAACTGAGATATGTATTTTTTTAAATTTTTTTTTTAAAATTTAATTATGAGAAAATAACTTAAAATTAAAAGTAACAATTTAAACAAATAATAATAATAATTTATGATTTAAAAGAGTAATCTGTAAATAACTTAAAATTTAAAAAATAACAAACTAAGGAAATAACTTAAAATTTAAAAAATAACCACCTAAGAAAAATAACTTAAAATTTAAAAAATAACAACCTAAGCAAAACAACTTAAAGAAATAACTAAGTTTAAAAAATAACAACCTCTTTTAAAGATAACGTTTTGTTTCTATTTTCAAATTAAGCTCTTATTATTTTGTTTTCGAACTTGTTTCTTACTATTACTTGCTTTTTGTTGTTTTGTTATTACTTTTAAATTTTGATTTCATTATTAAACAACCGTCTTAATTTTAAAATAATTTATAAATAACTTTGTTTAAATTAGTTCAATAATATTAAGATTTAAATATCTAACTACCTTGTTAATAAATTCGAAAATTAAATCTTTATTGATATCTAACAATCTAACCAAATAATTTATTTTTTTTTTAAATTAGTTAAATAATATTAAGATTTAAATATCTAACTACCTTGCTAATAAACTTGTTCATACCCTGACCCAATAATAAAGGCCCAGGTCCAAAAGAAAGGCTTAGTCCAGAGGATTGAGCCTTGCTGAGCACCGACCTTCGTGCTAAGAAGTCGGTGTTGACTACGATTTGTCCTAAAGAAGTCGGGCACGAGATTAGCTGGCAGATAAACACTCATTTAAATGAGTAACCGCCCCTAAAATCTCTCTAACCACTTCATCAAGCCATATCTTAACCTCCCTAAGATAATGGGACGGTTAACACCCTAAGAATATGGCACTACTCCAACGGTGGTTATTGGCTCACCACTATAAATACACTGACACCCCTCAGGTATCTCTAAGTCCCATACTCTCTAGACCTGCTCACACCCTTGCTAACTTAGGCATCGGAGTGTCTTTGCAGGTACCACCCCCATCTCTTCGCACAAACAAGTCGGACGGAGCCTCCCGAGTTGCATATCCATTCGGAGTCCTCCCCCTTCACACATTTGGGCCAACCAACGCCATCCAGCCCATCAATCTCCGGTTACCCAACCGTAACATTAGCGCCGTTGCCGGGGACCCGAGAGATCATCCACCAATGGCGGACAGATCCCACGAAGAAGGTCATGTGGAGACCGATTCTGAGCAAGAGAATCTGGAGACAGGCAATAACGATGTGGACTTCACCCTCCACCAGGAAATTGATAATCAGCACAGAGAAGGCACCTCCGGAGTAAAAAACCCGAAGGTAAACTCTTCAGAAGGGCGCGAGTCAGAAAAAGAAGGATCATCCCATGTAACTGAACTCATGGGATTAGTCCACAGCCGCCTGGAACAGTTAGAACAAGAGCGGGAGCGACAAAAGGAAACTGAAAAGAGCCTAAAAGAGGAGATGAAACGACGAAAAGAGTTAGAAAGAAAACTCTTAAAGTTAGAATCCTCCCTCAAAGGTCGCAACTCCCGTGACGAACAAGAAGAGCCGCCCTTAGGTGGGGAGGATCCTTTCAGCGAGGACATAATGAGAGCAAAAGTTCCGAGGAACTTCAAAAGCCCTGATATGGACCTCTACGACGGAACCACGGATCCAAAGCATCACCTGAGCAACTTCAAAAGTCGGATGTACCTAGCCGATGCTTCCGACGCTACGCGATGCAAGGCCTTCCCGACCACTCTATCGAAAGCAGCGATGAAGTGGTTCGATAGCCTCCCTCCGAGGTCGGTTACTAGTTTTGAAGACCTCTCAAGGAAGTTTTTGATGAGGTTCTCAATCCAGAAAGACAAAGTGAAACATGCACCGAGCCTCCTGGGAATAAAACAGGAAGTCGGAGAATCTTTACGAGCCTATATGGAAAGGTTCAACAAAGCATGTTTGGAGATTCAAGACCTGCCCACAGAGGCAGTCATAATGGGGTTAGTCAATGGACTCAGAGAAGGTCCCTTCTCGCACTCCATATATAAAAGACACCCTGTTTTTCTAAGTGATGTACAGGAAAGAGCTGAAAAGTACATCAATATGGAGGAAAACGCCAAATTGAGAGACCTGAGTTGGCGACCTGGGCCCCCTCCCTCAACAAAAGAGAGGGAAAGGGAAACCAAGAAAAAGGAAGAACTCGGTCTCGAGAGGCCAAGAAAATATCACTCTTATACTCCTCTGAAAGTTTCTATAGTGGATGTATACAGAGAGATTTGTAACACTGAAAGACTGCCATCCCCTAGACCCATTAAAAATAAAAAAGGGGGGAGCCGCAGCGATTACTGTGAGTACCATAAAATATATGGTCACTCCACAAACGACTGTTACGATCTTAAAAATGTGATAGAAAAGCTGGCTAGAGAAGGTCGGCTTGATAGATATCTCATAGAAAGGTCGGACGGTCATGGAAAGAGAAAGCGAGACGATATGGATAGAAGAGACCCACCACCGCAGACACCAGAGAGACATATCCATATGATCTCAGGAGGGTTCGCGGGAGGGGGACTTACCAAATCCTCTCGCAAAAGACATCTCAAAAGAGTCTACCAGGTCGGGGAAGAGTCATCCGACCTCCCTACCATTTCATTAACAAAAGAAGATGGGCAAGGAATAATCCCTGGACACGATGATCCAGTAGTAATAACTATGATCCTAGCAAATGCCCATCTCCACAGAACCCTAGTAGACCAAGGAAGCTCGGCGGACATTCTTTTTAAGCCGGCTTTTGACAAGCTAGGGTTAGATGAGAAAGAATTAAGAGCCTACCCCGACACCCTATACGGATTAGGGGACACGCCAATAAAACCACTAGGATTTTTGCCCCTTCACACCACTTTTGGAAAAGGGGAAAAATCAAAGACTCTGAGTATAGACTTCATAGTCATTGATGTGGGGTCAGCATATAATGCTTTAATCGGTAGAGCTACCCTTAATCGACTCGGAGCAGTGGTATCCACTCCCCACCTCTGCATGAAATTCCCGACCTCAGCGGGAATAGCAACGGTAAAGGGAGACCAAAAGTTGGCGAGGAAATGCTACAATGAAAGCCTAAATCTGAGAGGAAGGGGCAGAGAAGTTCACACAATAGAGCTCGGTGGCGCAAGGGCCAGAGAAGAGCTGCGACCACAACCGGGAGGAAAAACCGAGGAGATACAGGTCGGCAAAGAGGAAGGGAAAAATACCCATATAGGATCCAACCTAGGGGAAACCCTAAAACAAGAATTGACCAAGCTCCTAAGAAATAATTCCGACCTCTTCGCCTGGAAGGCCTCTGACATGCCTGGGATAGACCCGGAGCTCATGTCCCACAAGCTCTCGGTTTATCCAGGATCCCGACCTGTACAACAAAGAAGACGCAAGCTCGGTCCAGAACGAGCCCTAATAGTAGAAGAGCAAGTGTAGGCGCTCCTGGAAGCTGGCTTCATCAGAGAAGTCAAGTACCCAACATGGCTAGCCAATGTAGTGCTAGTCAAAAAACAGAATGGCAAATGGAGAATGTGTGTCGACTATACCGATTTAAATAAGGCATGTCCCAAGGACCCTTATCCCCTACCAAGTATTAATACCCTAGTGGACTCCAGCTCGGGGTACCAATACTTGTCATTTATGGACGCCTACTCGGGATATAATCAAATCCCGATGTATGAGCCAGACCAGGAGAAAACATCATTCATCACACCCAGAGCTAATTTCTGCTACGTGGTCATGCCATTCGGATTGAAGAATGCAGGAGCCACATATCAAAGGTTGATGAATAAAGTGTTTTCCCCTCACCTGGGGAGCCTAATGGAAGTATATGTCGACGACATGCTGGTAAAAACCAAGAAGGAAGTCGACCTCTTGTCAGACATCTCACAAGTCTTTGACACCATAAGGCTGCACGGGATGAGACTAAATCCCGCAAAGTGCGCCTTCGTGGTGGAGGCAGGGAAATTTCTAGGATTTATGCTAACACAAAGAGGGATCGAAGCCAATCCCGATAAGTGTAGAGCCATCCTAAAAATGAAAAGTCCGACTTGTGTGAGAGACGTCCAGCAGCTGAATGGCCGACTCGCAGCCCTCTCCAGATTTTTAGCAGGATCGGCACTAAAGTCCCTTCCACTATTCTCTTTATTAAGAAAGGGATGCCAGTTCGAATGGACTCCTGAATGCGAGGAGGCGTTCCAGGAGTTCAAAAAGTTCTTAAGCCAATCTCCTATTCTGACCCGACCAGTATCTGGAAAAGACCTCGTCCTGTACTTATCCGTAGCAGACAAGGCTGTCTCATCAGCCCTGATAAGAGAAGATGAGGTCGGACAACATCCAGTTTATTTCATCAGTAAAGTTCTACAAGGCCCTGAGCTAAGATACCACAAACTAGAGAAGTTTGCCTACTCCTTAGTAATAGCCTCACGAAGGCTACGACCTTACTTTCAGGCTCACACAATAAGAGTCCGTACGAACCAACCCATGAAGCAAATCCTCCAAAAGACGGATGTTGCTGGGAGAATGGTCCAATGGGCAATAGAGCTCTCCGAGTTCGACTTAAGATATGAAACTCGGACGGCGATCAAAGCCCAATGCCTCGCCGACTTCGTTGCAGAATACGCAGGGGATCAGGAGGAAAAACCAACTACATGGGAACTCTATGTAGACAGATCCTCCAACAAAACAGGAAGCGGCGCAGGCATAATATTGGTAGATGAAAGAGGAACCCAGATAGAGGTTTCCCTAAAATTTGAATTTCCAGCTTCAAATAATCAGGCAGAATATGAAGCCTTAATCCCTGGATTAAAGCTGGCAGAAGAAGTCGGTGCTACAAAGGTGACGATATACAGCGACTCACAAGTAGTGACCTCTCAGATAAGCGGAGAGTATCAGGAAAAGGACCCAAATATGAGGAGGTACTTAGAGAAAACTCTGGAGCACCTTGGGCATTTTGCAGAAACCGAGGTTAAACACATAACTCGGGATTTAAACAGTAGAGCAGACGCCCTGTCCAAGTTAGCAAGTACCAAACCAGGAGGGAACAACAGAAGCCTGATCCAAGAAACCCTCCAGGAACCCTCACTAGCAAAAATAGAAGACAAACAAGAAGTACTTGAGGTAGTCGGCTTAAACCTCGGATGGATGAACCCCTTGGTCGAATACATGAAATTCGACATCCTCCCTAAAGAGGAGAAAGAAGCTAAAAAGATCCGAAGGGAAGCACAACACTACACCTTGGTGAGAAATATCCTCTACAGAAGGGGGATATCGACACCATTGTTAAAGTGTGTACCGACCTCAAGAACCGCCGAGGTATTGGAGGAAGTACATAGTGGGATCTACGGAAACCATCTCGGAGCAAGGTCACTAGCCAGGAAAGTAATCCGAGCTGGATTCTACTGGCCGACCTTGCAGAAAGATGCCACAGAATTTGTAAAAAAGTGTCAACCATGTCAGATGCATACAAATTTCCACGTGGCTCCACCAGAAGAGCTCATCAGTATCACTTCTCCATGGCCTTTTGCAAAATGGGGAATGGATTTGTTAGGTCCTTTTCCCTAAGCGCCAGGACAAGTCAAATACCTGATCGTGGGAATAGATTACTTCACAAAGTGGATAGAAGCAGAACCATTGGCCACCATCACCGCTCAATGAAGTCGGAGGTTCCTCTACAAAAATATCATCACAAGATATGGGATACCTTATTCCATTACTACAGATAATGGAACCCAATTCACCGATGCTACCTTCAGAAGCTTAGTAGCCAGTATGAAAATCAAACATCAGTTCACCTCGGTGGAGCACCCACAAGCCAATGGGCAAGCCGAGGCAGCCAACAAAGTCATACTGGCAGGGCTAAAGAAGAGATTGCAAGAAGCAAAAGGAGCTTGAGATGAAGTGCTCCCTCAAGTGCTATGGGCTTACAGGACAACCCCCTAATCCGCCACGGGAGAAACACCCTTCCGACTAGTTTATGGCATAGAAGCCATGATACCAATAGAAGTCAACGAACAAAGCCCAAGGGTAGTTCTTCATGACGAGATCGGAAACATACGGGGGCACAAAGAGGAGCTCGACTTGCTCCCCGAAGTCCGAGAAGATGCCCAGATAAGAAAAGCAGCATTGAAACAAAGGATGACTACAAGGTACAACAAAAAAGTCATTCGAAGAACATTTGCCCCGGATGACTTGGTCTTAATCAGAAACGACATTGGAGTCAACAAATCAAGAGAAGGAAAGCTCGCCGCAAATTGAAGGGACCATACAAAGTCAATGAAGTTTTAGGAAAAGGTTATTATAAAGTAACCGACCTGAACGGCACTGAGTTCCCAAGGTCATGGCATGCTTGTAACATGAAAAGGTACTACAGCTAAAAGCGAACTCTACTCCCTGATGTACTCTTTTCCCAACTTCACGATTTTTTCCCAAAAACAAAGGGTTTTTTCTGGAGGAGGGTTTTTAACGAGGCATCATAGTAGAGACTAAGGGAAAATAGGCTATTAAAAACCCATAGTAGCAAGAAGGTACCTCCCCAATCAATAAAAGATCTTTTTTTACAATATCTCTTATAAACTCCTTTTTATTTTTTCTAAGTCTTCCTACGAAACGCGCCGACTTAAGCTCGACAAAGCGTGAAAATCCCATGAATCGATCTAGACGATCGTCAGGATAAAACGACGAGGTACAAGTCGGTGTAAAGAGGTTATATGAGTTGATCGTAAAAAACTCGGAAACAATCCGACTCATAAGTCGAGTTGAAAATCCGAGTAGAGAAGCTCGGAAACACTTCGACCCAAAAGTCGGGGTGAAGAACCGAGCAGAAGAAAAACGCATCGCAAAAATAACCTAAGTCATAAGAACTCAATAAAACATAGTTGAGCATAAGGAATAACAAAAAGAGATTGAAAAACCCAGGAAAAAGTTTAAAGGCTGTCTAAAAGCCCTTAAACAAAAAGGCTCAGAAAAACAGACAAGCCAATAGGAAAGGTTTTCGGAAAAAGATCAAGGGGACTTTGAAAAATCAAAATCAGAAAAGCATACACGCATAAGGTAACTTAAACCCTTATCCAAAAAAGGGTATTTATTTTGTTAATTTAAAACCCTTATTAAAAAGGGTACTTTCTAAAATATTTTGTTTACGGCCTTAAAAGGCCAAAAGAAATTGTCCAAACATCACCAACAAACAACATATAAAGAGTTTAAAAAAAGGGGGGACTCACAGGCCGAGCCCCCATATAGCCATAAAAAAAAGTTATTTCTGCAGAGGAGTAGACGGATCACCACCACCAGAATCAGGAGGAGCGCCACCAGGACCGGGAAGAGAGGCATCCACAGGAGATGAAGAGGAAGTCGGAGGAACAACTGAAGAACTCGAAGCGTCTTTAGAACGAGGAGGAGACTCAATAATCCTCTGCCCCCGAGTCTTCAATTCTGACTCGGAAACGATTACGGGGGCAGGAGATCCACAATAGCACCATCAATAACAACTTTGTCAGGATGTAAAGGAGAAAGATCCAAGTCGGGAGCAATAACTCTGACTTGCTCCAGGAAGATCCTCCAAGACTCCTCGGCGCCATCAGCGATAGAGTCCTCCAACTCGGCATACGCATTTCGAGAGTTCAGCAAATCCTTTTTCACAGACACAAGATCTTGAAATAAACTCTGATAACTCTCCTGTGCTGTCTTCCTCAAACTTACCTCCATGTTGCATTGGGCCCACAACTTACTCTCCTTCTCCTGAAGGCTATCTCTCTCCGCCCTCAGCTTGGCGACCTCCTCCTTCAACTCCCTCTCATGCTCCTGATAAGAAAGAAGCCTCCCCTCCAGCTCCTCAACCTTCGAGATTAACCCCAAAGAGCTGAGAGGAGTCTTCTCAAAAATATCCAAAAGCTTGCCACAAACACCCGCCGCCCTAAAACTCTCCTCAGCCAGAGTGGTGAGGTGGTTTCGAACAGAAACATCATCCATACTTATATGAGGATAGATGTTCTTTCGGACGAATGCAAGAGCATCCGCCTTAACCCCACCATCAAAAGAAGAGCCAGACTCTAAAGTCTTGCGCTTCTTCTTCTCTGGCTCAGAAAGAAGTCGGGCGGAGGGGAGTGGCCGAGATAAGGCTGAAGAAGAAATCACAATGGGCTGAGAGGGAGTCCCCACGTTTTGAGGAGGAGGAGGAGGAGAGATGATTGCCCTGGCACCACCAGCCCTGGCCCGGGACTTTGCTTTAGCCTCTTGAACTCTTTGGTAAGATTCCTGAGCTTTCTTCCTTGCCATGTCTGCAAAAGAAACAATTAGTAAAAATTACAAGTCGGCAAACCTCAAGTCGGCAGATACAAGTTGGAAATAAGAAATGCATATACTACCTAGTTGCGACCGAACAAAGGTCGGCGATTCCTGGAGGAATTTTCTAGTGTCCAAGTATGGGGCCCTCCCCCACACTTCTCGGAAAAATCCCACAATGGCCGCCTCCACCTCGTCCAGGTCGTCCAGACCGTACTTCTCACAAGGGGAGGCCTCCAACCAATAGAGGGGAAAGCGAGGGGAAGAATTCTCATCCAGGAAAAAGGGGTGGTGACCCTCTACGGCTTGCACTTTGAAAAAATAATTTTTGAAGTCGTGGAAAGATTCGTCAAAAAGGGTGAAAATTCTCCGACCTTGTATGGCTCAGAAAGACACCCATTGCTGCTTGTTATTCAGCCCACTAAAGGGCTTAGTCATGTGGAAAAGATAGAAGAAAATCCTCAAAGAGGTCGGAAAGTCCAAAGCGTGACTAATAAATTGGTAAATTTTTAGAAAACCCCAAGAATTGGGGTGAAGCTGGGTAGGGGCAACTCGACAGTGGTGCAAAACAGACATCTCAAAATCCAGAAAAGGAAGAAAAACACCCAAACGGGTGATCATACATTCATACATAAAGAAAAAATGAGGGGCCGCCTCATTGGCCCTCCCAAAACAAACCCGGTCTTCTGGACCCGGGACTACCAACTCATACTTTGGCTCGTCCTCCTCCGAAGTACAAATCCTGTGGTGAGTACGAAGATGAGTAATAAACTCAGCGTCGACCAAGGGTTCCTCCCCTAGGACCGTGACATCAACCCATTGAGAAAGAACATCTACGGAAGCCATTTCTTTTTTCTTATAAAGGGTGACAAAAACCTACAAAAGAAAAAGAAAAGAAAAATCAAAAACACGGTCTCTAAAGGGAGGAGATACGGAGCCAAAATCTACAAACCAACCTATCTACCTACAAAATAAAAGCATGCAAACACAAAGCATGTCATGAAAGAAGAAAAGCTAACCTTTATCCAAAAGTGAAGGTTGGAAGAAGTAGAAGTCTCCAAACGCAAGAATGCAGCACGAACGAAGAAAGAAGAAATTTGAAAAATTGCAGAAACGAAAAAATGAAAGAGAGGGAAAGTATTTATAAACATGCTAAGGGGCATAATGGTAAAAACGGAGCAGTCATTAATGAGAGTGCACCGTTACCAAAGCCATCAATCCCTAAGTGCATCCCTAACGGACACGACGCTTGAATAGACGTAACTGTCAGAAACAAAAGGTCGCGAAAATCACGTCGGTTTAAAAACCCGCGTCTCCTCCAAGAAAGTCGGCTACGAACCCGAATTAAATACTCGAACCCAAGTCTTAAAGAGATCTTGGGCTCGAGTAGGGGCACTGTTCATACCCTGGCCCAATAATAAAGGCCCAGGTCCAAAAGAAAGGCTTAGTCCAGAGGATTGAGCCTTGCTGAGCACCGACCTTCGTGCTAAGAAGTCGGTGTTGACTACGATTTGTCCTAAAGAAGTCGGGCACGAGATTAGCTGGCAGATAAACACTCATTCAAATGAGTAACCGCCCCTAAAATCTCTCTAACCACTTCATCAAGCCATATCTTAACCTCCCTAAGATAATGGGACGGTTAACACCCTAAGAATATGGCACTACTCCAACGGTGGTTATTGGCTCACCACTATAAATACACTGACACCCCTCAGGTATCTCTAAGTCCCATACTCTCTAGACCTGCTCACACCCTTGCTAACTTAGGCATCGGAGTATCTTTGCAGGTACCACCCCCATCTCTTCGCACAAACAAGTCGGACGGAGCCTCCCGAGTTGCATATCCATTCGGAGTCCTCCCCCTTCACACATTTGGGCCAACCAACGCCATCCAGCCCATCAATCTCCGGTTACCCACCGTAACAAAACTCAAAAACTAAATCCTTATTATTATCTAACAATTTAACCAAATAATCTATTAATTTATAAATAAAATTACAAAAATTTCTAATAACGATATTTAAGAAAATAATCTCGAAACCCAACATATGAACGTCATGTCAGCAAAAAGTCTCCTCATTTGTATTCGCTCTAGAGAAAAGATTGTTTTAAATTTAAAAGTAACAACTTAAGCAAATAATAAATTATAATTTATAAATAATATTTAAAAAATTTTAATGATAACACCTAAACAAATTATTAGTTCAACAATATTAAAAATTAAATACCCAACAATCTAAGAAAGTGTATTTAAAAATTCAAAAGGTAACAACAATTCAAGAAAAGACAATGTTTCTACCAAAACAAACGTATGATTGGCATTATTCTATTAGATAGACTCTAAAAGGGATTCCAAAATATGTGCATCCAAATTCTCAAGTTTCATTCTCAATCTTGATCTTCTTGCAAGTTGAGGTATCTCCTTCCACCTTCGAATCTTCCGACTCCGAGGATAGTCGCTTAGTTGGTGTAATAGCATTTTTCAACCATTCAGATTCACCATTGGCCGTAACTTCATTGAAGAATTCAAACAACAAATTATGTACTTTTACCACGTTAAATTAAAGATTTCTTTCTAACCTTTAATTTTATCTCACTAATATTTTTTTAATAAAATTAAGATCTAATTTTGAGAGAACAAACAAACAAAAAATTTATTTTTTGAACAAATACCTTAGTACCTTCTACTTTCTCCATTTCAATGATTGATGATGCCTTTAAAATTGGAAGCAAACCACCGGTGTAATCAACATTCTAAAATTATAATTAATTATTTATTATTATTTATAAATTAGATACTACTAATGACCAAGGAAGCAAAAAATAAACTGATTTTTAATAGAAAGTACACTTATGATTATACTCACAATTTGAATAGGGTGAGCATCTTTGAATTTATTTATGAGGTCCACATTATCAGTTATCTTAACTTTATAAGAAGATGAAAAATGTGGATTATCAGATATTTGAACTTCAACGATGAAGAGAAAGGTCTTATCAATTAGGTTGAGAAAAAGTGTAGGTGTATCCGATAGATCTCCTTTCTGCAGGGTATTACATAATATATTAATAATAAATAATATAAAAATTACCATTAAAAATATCTTCACTAATGTTTTTAGAAATAAATATTGGTTAGACTTACCAATAGGAATAGATCAAGTATCTCTATACAACTCTTTCCCAAAACTTGTTTTACCTCCTTGTCAAAGACTACAAAACATGCAAGATAAAATAAAATAGAATTGATGAACAAAAATCAAAGAACGATTAGATAGGAATAAACAAATAAATTTAAAATATAAATAATATAAATTTAAAATAAAATAAAAAATATTAGTAGAAAACTCACGTCTTCATCGAGCCAAACCATCTCAATTGAGTATGGCAATGAAAAATTTCTGTAACTTAGTAGTGTTCATAACTGTATCACTCGTATACATACACATAAATTGTCGATAGTAGGATTGATGTCTGCAATTTTGTGAATACCAGCCATTGGAGTAAGTAGATTGATTTTGAATATATGTAAAGAAAGAAATTGATGTACTTTAAATTGTGGTGCTTTACATCTCTCATAACTTATACTTTTATAGTTGACTCATAACTAAAATTTTTTAAATTTGATTGACTTTGATTTAAATTTAAATTAAATCAATCAAATTTAAAATTTAAAAAATAACAACTTAAGTAAAATAACTCAAACAAATAAAATAATTTAAAATTTAAAAAATAACAACCTAAGTAAAACAACTTAAACTTAAAATTTGAAAATAACAACTTAAGCAAATAATAATTTATAATTTATAAATATAAATCTTAAAATTTCTAGTGACGACACGTCAGCAAATAAACTCTCAGACTCAACGTATGAGCGTCACGTCAGCAAATGAGCTCCCCATTTGTATTACTATAAAGATAATCTCCTTTCAATGCAGGTATCATATAATCTATTAATAATAAAAAATATAAAAAATACCATTAAAACTATCATCACTAATGTTTTTAGAAATAAATATTGGCTGAAACTTATCAATAGAAGTGGATCAAGTATCTCTACACAACTCTTTCCCAACACCAAAATATCTTATTTGGTAAGATATTCCCTCTCTTAGCAAATTCACGAATCGAGACACAGAAACTCTCTTAATTGAGGAGCGTGTATTATTTCTCCCTATAATTAATAAAAAAAATTAAAGAACAATTAAATGGGGATAGACAAACAAATTTAAAATATAAATAATATAAATTTAAAATAATATAAAAAAATTAGTAAGAAACTCACGTCTTCATCGAGCCAAACCATCTCAATTGAGTATGACAATTGAGAATTTTCATAACTTGGTAGTGTCCATAACCGTATCACTTGTATATGTACACACAAATTGTCAATTGTAGGATTGGTTTCTACAATTTTGTGAATACCAGCCATTAGAATAAGTAAAGTAATTTTAGATTTTGGATATATATAAAGAAAGCGATCGATGTACTTTGAATTGTGGTGTTATATATGTCTCATAACTTATATTTTTATAGTTGACTCATGACTAAAATTTTTTAAATTTAATTGACTTTAATTTAAATTTGAATTAAACCTGCAGATAAAGTAAAATCATTTAAAATTTAAAAAATAACAACCTCAGTAAAATATTTAAAATTTAAAAAATAACAACCTAAGTGAAACAACCCAAACAAATAATTTTGAATTTGAAAATAACAACCTAAGCAAATAATCATTTATAATTTATAAATATAATTCTAAAAATTTCTAGTGACGACACCTAAGTAAATAAATTTTCAGACTTAACGTATGAGTGTCACGTCAGCATATGAGCTTCCCATTTGTATACTATAAAGATAAAGATAAAGATATTTAGATAATTATTTAAAAAAATTATAATAAAAGTCAAAATAAAATTAAATTTTTGAACTTTTTTTATTCTTTAAAAAAATTAGGTCATTTACAACCAAAATCATAAAAAAAATTCTGTATGCTTATCAGTTTCTAAGACTTAATTTTTTAATTAAATTTGTATAAAAATTTATCAAAATTTGATAACAATTTCGCCTCGCAATTCGCAAAGCACCCGCCATGGATACAATTTCATCCTTACTGGCAGCAAACTTGCACACTATTTTTCCATTGACATTGTTGATAGAGTCACCGTTTAAGATTGAATATTGAATGACCAATTTCATTATCCCGTACAAGCAGGAAAACAACACATCTCTTGCCTTATCATCTCACCTAATAACATGTCATAGTGACCGTTAACATTCTATTTCAAATTTCCGTTAACACTATTAATTGACTGAGGAACTAACTAGATTCATAATTTAAAATTGTGAAAACTATTTGATCATCAAGTGAAAAACCAGAAAATGTTTCCAAAAGAGATCAACAGTTCAACACATAAATAAATTAACTCCAAATTTATAACAAAACGCAATGGCATTGTTGGACCATGTGCTATATAATTAGGCCTTATTACTGTCGCTGCAGGTCTAGAATTAGAAGTTAACAATTTAGTTGTTAAAGTTGAAAATAAAAATTCACTCCTAAATATTATAATGTGAATATTTTGTCATATTTTTATTAGGGTTATGTATACTTCAAAAGAAATACGTAAAACCTACTAATTCATTTGTTACATCAATGTTCAATCATTTTCGATACATTTTTTAGACCTATTTATGTATTATGTATAGCAAAAAGCTTTTTTGCACATAATCACCAAACAGATACATAGGTTGAATTTTCTACTAGCATTTTTTGTATGACACCATCTTTACTGCAAAGTAACATGATGAAAACCACTCATGCATTATCAATATAACAGTGAGTTACGCTCGTTTTTATTTTAATCTGGTTGCACCAAATCATAGACAAAGTCGGCTTCTGAATCTTTTATATCTCATTACAATGCATTGTTCTCCTTTTCATTTCTTATGACTACGCAGCCTACCCAAATAGATCAGGTTACACTTAGCCTGTAGGATCAATCATCTGTACCAAAGTAGCGATCCCCAAACTCGCCCAATCCAGGGATAACCCGAAACTCATCGTTTAAGGCAGCATCAATCTCAGATGTGACAATTTTCAGTGCGGGAAACCGTTTACACACACAATGGATCCCCTCAGGAGCCTGAATTCAAAAGTGTGTACATTGAGTTAGAAATAAAAAACAAATACTTGCGATTATATATGCAGTGAAGGCATCCAAATTTTAACTCACAGAAATGAGATTCAGGAATATAATGTGGGACTCTGGAACTCCTTTCTGAATGAGTAACTCAATTGCTTGGTTGGCGGAGTTACCTACAATGTAAGTTATTGATGTCAACATTTTATCAGCATCGAAACAAAATGAATTAGCAACACAAATCAATGCTAGACGACCAGAATAATAATGAAAATATTTAATGGTCATCACTCCCAAAACAAAAAAAAAGAAAATACAATAGTATTCCATGTTCACAAATATGATGCGAATCAGTAACAACCATTGTGCTACACCGTTAGAGTGAACAACTTGAAGTAAATAGCTACTTCTTTCCCTTCCTAGGCTAACACTTCCTACATATATGAAATAGGATTTCTCACACATGAATTAAAGAATACAATAGAAGGGCAAGCATGAATTGCTCGCATAAAAAGTTTCAGTAAATATATCCCACTGTAACATGAAAACAGTAATATAGATATATTAGAACACTAAATAGTTAAAGAGACGAAAACATAGGAAATTTTCAAGAGCATATAAAGAAATCACCTGTAGCAAGGACAGGATCGAGAAGCAAGACATGCCGTTCTGAAATATCCTTGGGAAGCTTCTCATATATAAGCTGCTCAAAAAAGCAAAGGATTCTACCATTAAACACAACATCCATCCTATAGATGAGGTCTCTCCTATAAGTCACTTCTGTTCTGAAAGTTTTATATACCTGTTGTCCATCGTCTCCATCCCGATGAATCAGAATTTTCCCTATTTTAATGCCCTTACAACATGCACGAAGTGCATTCTCCATGCTCTCACCACTGTTATACAAAAATGACAAATATCCAGCTTGAGGCAAATGGCCTAGACAGAATATCATGGTGAATAATTCTAATTTAGAATAAGGACTGAACGATAAGTTGATAACTATATGGTAAACGCAAACTTAGACTACTAGTCTAACCAAAAAAGAGAAGTAATGTTAAAGCTTCAATCAATGCATTTATAGTAGCACTATCCTAATTAGACTGGACCTGCCCAAAACCAATACCTGGCTCAAAGCTCACCTTCGAACAATTGAAACACCACATAGTTTCTTGCAGAAATCAACACCAGTGTAGACAGATCCTGTTTGAAACATGATTTCAGTGAATCAGTATAACCAACACAAGCCAAAGTTCATGTAGTAAGCATATATGAAACAGTTCCCAAAACACAACTCTTGGTCCAAACCAAGAACAGTGGTTGTGATAAACATAAAAACTTCCAAGAGTTGGACTAGGGCAGAAAATTACCTGTTGGAGTGACGACTTGCTTTTCGGTGAATGGGAGATGACCAAGACCATGCTCAACAACCTATGATAAGAAAACGAAGTTATCTTTGATATACCAGCACACTAAGGAAATAAAAACCCACAATAA
This sequence comes from Arachis hypogaea, assembly GCF_003086295.3. Classification (NCBI taxonomy): domain Eukaryota; kingdom Viridiplantae; phylum Streptophyta; class Magnoliopsida; order Fabales; family Fabaceae; genus Arachis; species Arachis hypogaea. Next base: position 102,780,742 of record NC_092041.1, on the reverse strand, counting down.
GAGAGCAATAGCGCATACAGTACCAGACGAATAAGCCGATCAGAATAAAATACGAAATCATGCTTTGATATGTCTTTGTCACGAATCAATGTATGCATCCCCCTTATCTGAGACGAGCACAATCAATAAACAACCAAATAAAAAAAGGAACAAATAAAATTATACCAGCTTGTAGCCTATAAACAGAAATGATAACTGCAAAAATTATCCAGGTCTGTAAAATGCTTCATTGAGGAAAGTTATCTGGTCTGTTTCTATCAGAAACATGACTATGCCACATGATCATCCAGAATTTTGAATTCTAAAAATGAAAATTAAAAAAGGAGGGGGGGATAAAAATATCACAGAAGATGTTTATATATACCTGGAATGTTGATTGAATAACATAAACATTTGGATATATTTTGCACAGATCATGTTGACCAAGCTTTGTGCGGATATGTTGCACGATCAAATCAATGGCAACATGATTATCACCTCCCCGAGGAATGATCACATCAGCATACTTCTTTGACGGTAGAACAAAATCATCAAAGGCAGGCTTAACAAACTTTGCGTACTGCAAAATCAGCATTGTAGGCAGTAAGATATAAATCTTAGAAGTGATTGTTCACATTTCATTTGAAAAAGGATATCCTAACATCCATAGGCTTGTCCAACTAATCTCAATAAATTCTCACAGCATTACAGCTAATACAACCATATCATTTCACTAATTCCTTTAGCCTATTTCACATTAATACATGCATATCCCATTAATTCTATACCTTACTCAGCTTCACCTCTTAGATCAAACTACTCTTCATACATATCAACTGACATAGTCTAGCATATAACTTATCAATCCAAATCTCATGCTTCAAACTCATTAAAAAATATATATAAGAATTCATACTCATTATTAGCCTAGGTGCAATTAAACTGTGGTTACTGAGAATATTGTTGGCAATACCTGTTCAAGAACAGAGTTTATGTCCCTCCCTCGCTCCACTGTGTCACGTCTAATCCTACGAGCTAGTCTCACATCAGCATCTGCAAACAAACAATTGACAGTTAAAGATCAAACTAGAGTTAATAAGGAACAAGGGATAGCTTTCATAGAGTGTAAGAATAACAGATTTTGTATAATGCATAGTGATATTCAAACCTAAGCTGGCAGCCAATCTAATAGGGAAAGTTTCCATTTCAATTTATTTTTTTTAAAAGCACTTGCATAAATACGATTCAAAACAAGAGGACGTTAGAAATAGAGATGGAAAATTTTCCCAATAAATTCCCAGTATTTTATAAAAATACATGACATGCGATGGGGCATATCAAACAAACCTGTGTCAACAAAGATCTTCATGTTCATTAAATCCCGGACATCCTGATCATGGAATACAAGAATTCCCTCCAATATAATGACATCAGAAGCATTGACCTGAGCAGAAATTAGAGATGGCAAATCAAAAACCATAAAAAAATACAAAATTTATTGCCACAGCAATGTCTGATACATTTGAATGCTCATAAAATATAAAATATGGTAAATACTTCAACAGGTGCAAAATGTACTTATATTTTGTAGGACCTCATGAACTAAGTTCATCTACTGATGTATGCATGAAGCAAGACTATCAAGGAAACAACAGAAATGTTTTTACATTGACCATCAGTGTTTTCCATTACAGAAAATTTTAGGGTTCATGTTGGAGCTTTTTCAGAAATGGTTTGGACTAAATTCAGATATAATTATTACAAGATTTTCAAGGTTTTGGAAAGAGAAAGGAGGAAAACTTTCGCCATGTTTACACTCTTATGGTCAATCGTTGTTTTCAACCCAAGGTTTTGAAAGAAAAGCCATCCAAGTCATTGACAATGCAGAGGATTAGAAAGGTCCTTTGCTTTATTAAATCTAACTTTGTTTGTCTTTGCTTCAAATTATGTAAGAATGCTGATCACTTTTCTTGTAGCGTTATGCTCAAAGGTTTGATGTAGTTTTCTGGAATGTAACTACGCTGCTTTAATGACAAATAATATACAGACAAGCAGGTCTTGTGGTATAGGATTACGTGCTCGGCTTTTACTTGGTGCAAGATTTTGTAGAGGTTTCTCACTCGAATATAATGAGCCTAAGAAATTGGGAAGATTTGTTCTTTTCATGATTTCGTTTGTTGGTTCTTGTTTTCAGTTTAACAAGGACCTCTTATCTTCCATTCTCTTTGTATATTCTCCACTTAATCCTGTATAAAATTTCTTCTATGTAAAAACAAATGGAGTTTGGACCACACGTAAGACATACAAAATATTTCAATGGAGATTTTGCATGTGCAAAATACACTATTTATTATATTTGGTGGGAATTGAACAAATTTTTTTTTTTCCCACTAAAATGCATCATATGAAAGATTTTAATTAGACAGCAACACAAATGTTTCTGAATTGAACAACAGTCATTTGCATGGAAAAGGCTTTTGGTGTGCACAGTGGAACTTGAGTTTGTACTGAGTTAAAACCCAGTAAGTTTTAAGGTTTCAAGGTTTTGGAAAGAGTAAAAAGGAAAACTTCTGCCATGTGTTCCATTCTTTTGACCTCTTATTGGTGTCAGCACAATGATTTTGGAAGAAAGCTCCATAGATTAATATAAGTAAGAGGAATGGAAGACTTCCTCTGCTTCATTACATCTCTCCTTGTTTTTCTTTTCTCCCTAATAACATGATGACCTCCATTTTTCCAGGGTGAGGGTATATAGGCCAAACTTAAAACAAGATTTTACTTATGGATCTGGTATACCATTAACTTTTATGCAGATATCAACCTAAAAAACCAATGGACCTACATGATTGTTCTCTCTTCTAATTATAGTTCATATAACTTAATTCTGCTTTGCACTCCTCCATCTAATTATATTTCTTCTTTCAATCATAAAATATATGCATTAACCACATTAGTAAATCCTGGATAAGACTATTTTATTGTATCTAGAAGACTAAAGTAACTGAAGGGCATACTGGGTATAACTCGCAACATCAATGACTGAAACAAATCAGAACAGGCGGAAAACAAATGAATAATGCAAATCCAAAGGCAGCTCGAAATGTCCAATAACCAAATTCAATTATCATGCTATTAATTCAAGGTTGCATTGCATCTTCACTTGCACAAAAAATGGCTAATGTCATGCTTAAAGCACCACCTGCTAAGACCACTTGTAAACCTTATCCATCAACTACATATATAAATATTCTTGAACATTCTGGGAAATGATACCTGCCGAAAACTATCTGAACACCGTTGGTGCTTCTTAAAGTCATAAATTGGCACCTGCACACTCTGGCCAGCAATAAGCTTTCTCATGCACTCTAATAGCTGTTCGGTGTCGAAGGCATCTACAAGGAAATAAAGATCCAACATATGGCAATGGAAATAAGATAAAAACAAAAAAAGGCAATAAAACAACTTTTCTTTTCTTCCTTTTTTTTTTGGTGTGCAAAACAATAGAATCATTTAAGGAATATGTTGGAACTCACTATCAGAAAAAGGATATTTTGGAATTATTTAAAACTGAAAATGATTTTAATTGAATTGGATTTCAAAAACCACCTCCCATCTTTGAAACTCATAACCAAAACATATCATCAAATTGATTTATGAATCAATTTCTTCTTTCCTTTTATTTTTGGATAAAAAGTTCCGCTTTCCATGTTAGGAAGTTGTAACACATTAAATATGAATTAAGTTGATTTTATAGTTGTAATTTGCACTACCAGCTTTTACCTGAAAGAAAATCGGTTATAAAGGTTAACTACTGAACACAGGTCAATTTCAACAAACAAAGCTAGAATCAAATCAAGCACACATATAATCAAATGTAACCAAATTTGAGTAGATTCTATTGTTACAAAATCAATCCAAGAAGGGAAAAAATCAAAATGTTTCTTTAAACTTGATTTGCATTCTATGAAGTTGCAAGCTAAGATGCCATGCTTGTATAAATAAATACATAAAATAATTTTTCAAAAAAATACCTGGATGATCAAAATTGTACTCGTGAACTCTTTCCAACTCTTCAGGTCTCAAACCACGGTAAAATGAATCCTACAAACACAAACACAACCAAATACACCTAATGCAACAATTTTAAACTTCTTATTATTATTATTATTATTATTATTATTATTATTATTATTATTATTATTATTATTATTATTATTATTATTATTATTATTTAAAAAAATCGGAACCTGATTGACAAGAACAACGCGGTGATCATGAAGCTGCTGAATGATCATGTCACAGACAGTGGTCTTCCCAGAAGCAGTACCTCCAGAAACACCTGCGCACGCATGTTTAGCTTTGTTTCAGTTGCATTCAATAATTAACTTAAACAATTAAAAGATATAAAGTATAGGGAAAAATGGAAGTAAGAAAGGAGGAGTGACCAATAACGAAGGGCTGGTTGAGAGAATCGGGGGATAGGGCGGAGGAAAGATCGGGTGCGGAGGAGAAGCGGTGGGCGGGGGAGGAGGTAGAGGAGGAGGGCGGAGAGGAGAGGAGGCCGTCGAGGCGGAGACCGGAGAAGTGTGGCCCCGAGGCTGCCTCCATGACATAGTCGATCGACGTGGTTTCCTCCGGCATCTCTCGCTCGCTCTGTCAATGTTATGTTATGTTATGTTGAGAGTTGAGATGCTGCTTCTTGTGTTTTGATATTTGTGGAGAAGGCAGTGGTGGTGGAGTGAAGTTGAATTTGGTCAAGGTTGGTGTTTGTATTGTGCCAATTAATTAAGTGAGCTACTCGAATATACCTCGTGTTATGATGCCCCTGTGTCTTTTTTTTTTAATTATATTTCCTTTTATTCAAAATAATGACTAAATTATAAGAAAAATTTAATTTTAATACATTTAATTACGTAATGTCATTTCAATAAAAATAATTATTTTTTATATTAATTATGTGAATAATTATTCAAAAAAATAAATATATTTATGTTAGTGTAGTAAGAATTAAATTTATTAAAAAATACATTTACTAAAAAAAATAGCAATTAATTTGAGATTTGGATTGGTTTAATTACTCTGTTGGTCCCTATAATTTTATCAAATTTTAATTAGGTCCTTATATTTTTTTCTTTCAATTGGGTTCCTGCACTACTTTTAATTTTGTAATTACGTCATTTTCAAGTTAAAAATGTTAAAATTAACATAATATTTTTATCAAAATACATGTTGTCAAAGATTTAATTAAGTTTTTAATTATAAATACCTTCAATTTGCGAAAAAATATTCAGTTAACTCTAATATTTTTTACACTAGGAAGGAGTTAATTACAAAATTAAAGCAGTGTATAGACCCAATTAAAAAGAAAAAAGTATAATAACCTAATTAAAAATTTGGTGAAACTATAGGGATCCACAGAGATTCTCTAAAATTTGAATTTTACAAGTATAAAGTGTAATCTCTCACCATTTATTTTATAAGTGGGACCAAGAGAAAATATGAGAAAGAAATCATTCAATGGTAAGATATCACATTTTTTCTTCTAAAGTAAAAATTTAAAATTTAGAGGATTCAAATTGACTCTGATATTTATATTTAAGTAAAAATTAGATAAATTATTTACTTTTGATCTAGATATTTATAAATGAGTTAGCTGATAAGATCTAATCTTAATTGGAGATAACTTCACAAACCTGTATAATCCACATAATTGAAATAGTAGAAAAAATTTCTTAATTATCTTCAATTGAACTTGAGTAGGAGATAGTATTTATTTGTAGAAAATAAAGAGCAATGCTAGGGGGACAGTAACTTTTGTGATTGTTAGCCATCAACTAGTCATCAATGATGATTTGATAGTGTGAGATTGGTGTGAGATTTCATCCAATGGCTCACATTTCTTTGCTGGTTACATGCTAGCCAAAATTCAATAGAATTGCTGGCCCCTTAGACTTACCCGAAAATAAAATTGAAACTCAAAAATTGAGATTCAGTATTTGTATTTAATAGTTAGAGATTAAAATTAAAATTTTAGTTTCAAAATATAAAATTTTAATCTTTTTAGTACTTATAAAAAATAATAATAAAAAACTAAAAATTTTTAGACTAGATACTGAAATTTTAATAATATTTTTTAAAAAAAATATTTTTATTTAATTTTTTAATTTTAAATTCATTCTTTAATTTTTATATTTATCTTAAATAAAATATAATACTTAAATATAACTCAATCCAGTATATTTTACAGTAAATACAATACATAAATTTAATTTAATCTCAATTTTTTTGTCTATGTCTCCTAGCCTCTCGTTTTCAGTCTATTTCTTTTTCAAACTTAGTCTTAAAGTCCGAATTTATTGTTGGTCAGATATTATAATCCGATGGTTAATCTAATTTCATTTAATGGGTGAGATCAACTTTAATTGCCGAATTTAAAAAAAAAACTCTCTTATTAAATTTTGCATTAGGTATTCATTGAGTTCAATTTAATAAATTCAGATACAAAACAACAGACACTAGATTTGGTCGTTGAATTTTAAAATTAATCAATTTGGTCTTAAGTTTTATGCGTAAATCAATTTGTTTATATTATTATAATAATTAACTGACATTATATACTATTAGTTTACTAAATAAAAATAGAACACCACCACCCAACACAAAAAAATCAAGATAATTCCAACAAGACAAGGAGATGTCGTGATGGAAGAATAATCTAGCTAAGGGAAAGATTTCAATGGAATTATAAATGGGCAGCAGATCAACCTAGATGTGGAGATACCTAAAATTGTTATGACCTAACCTGTAAAAGTCTCATACAGAGATCGTCTAATAGGAGATGGGATAGATAAGTTAAATCCGAAGGATATTATTGAGATGGTGGTGAAAGACTATCTCTCTAATCAAAAACCCGTGGATTTTGGTACGGAGTTTCAGGCTCCCTTCAATCTAAAACCATCAATCGAAGTGATTTTGGAGGAGTATGACGAGTGGTGCAGGTCATGAAAACAAACGCTGATTGTGAAACCTCTAGACAAGAAGATTAACCCCCAAATTATGAAAAGATGGATAAATAGAAGATGGTTCAGAAAGGAGGCTATATGGGTGATGGATCTTGAAAAAGGGTTTTTTCTGGTCCAATTCTCTTGTCATGAGGACTATGGTTATGTTCTTTTCGAGGGACCATGGATGATTGCTGACCACTATATGTTAGTACAAAGATGGAGACCTTTGTTCATCCCACAGGAAACAGAGATGCAGAAATTGGCCACTTGGATGAGAATTTTGAACCTTCCGGCAGAACTCTACAACAAGCATTTTCTTTGGAAAGTGGAAAAATCCTTGGGAGTCATGCTTCGTGTCAACGAACTCACCTCAATTCATTCTAGAGGAAAATTCGCACGTATATGTGTTGAAATAGATCTTAGAAGAAAGCTTGTACCATCCTTCATTGCTCTTGTAAAGACTTCAAATTGGAATATGAAAGACTCTACCAAATTTATTTTTCCTGTGGAAGATATGGGCACAAAATAGACGGATGTGTTGAATTGACAAAAGAGACCAAGTAGGGTGCAGCAAAACATGAGAAAAAATCTAGCTGGAGGCACCATGGAGGGAGTGACAACACCGAAAACCTAGCCAAAGGAAGCAGATTCAGCAAGAACAAAATGGAAAAGAAAATATGATAGCAGAAAATCAGGGAGTAGATTTGAAAAATCAAGCCGTTGAAAATATTCAACATAACCAAATCCCACAAATCAATCAAAATTTGAATGTTGAAGAGTTGACAAATAAGGAAAGTTCCTTTAGACCGTAGATGGTGGTCAAAAAATCCCAAAGAAGGAATAAACAAAAGACTGGTAATGCGTATAAAAATAAGGAAAGAAATGCTTATGCGGACAGGTTTGATGCATTAAAGGAGCAAGAGCTAGAAGAGGGAAATGGAGTGCATTCAGAAGGAAATATTCATTCCAATAAGAAAAAGAAAAATGATGCTAATGCAAAAGGAGTGCAAAACTATACCAGCATAGAAAATCAACAGAGAAACTACAATGCTGCAATAAAAAATTATACAACAAGTAAAACCAATAAAGATAAGAACTCTAACAACAGTAGAAGGATCAACCAGAATCAAGTAGGAAGTTCAAAACACAAGCAACAAGTCAGCACAAACAAGTCTACTTGAATCTAAGAAATAAGCTGATAAAGAAAGACAAGAAAACACTCAAATCGTTACAACAAATAACAGAAGTAAAGAAGGAAGCCACAGTGAATATTGGAAACAAATCAACAGGTTAGGAAAGGATATCTACAACAGTCATAAAGAGGACAACTTTATCCCTTTGATTGGCAATCTTGACCCTCACACAGAAAATCTTACAGCCATCACTATGAGGGGAGGAAGGGTAGGAGGTCACACATGGAATATTAAAGACAAGCACCTGAGAATGAACAAGATACCAGGACAGAAAATACTAAAGTGATAGATAGTCCTATGCAAGATGACAACTCTAAAGTCAAAGAGCAACCTGATGCCGAGGACCTTCGGCATATGGAGATATAATTCTCCTCTCCTCTGTCTAGGGAGTTTCTTCCCTTGTCTTCTCTTTATCTTTTCTAGCTTTTTTTATGATGAATATTTTAATTTGGAATTGTAGAGATGCCTGACGATTGGATTTTTGACGGTTTAGAATTTTTCAAATAAAATCTCGTCTAAGTATAGTTTCTAAACCAAGCAATAATCCTTTCATACAAAAAGTTGTTTGTCACTAAAACAAACCCCTAAATTTATAAACCGAAGTATTCAAACCTCGGGTCGTTCTCCCTAGGAATTACAATAAAGTGTCTTGTTATTGGTTGTGATGTGTTTTGGGGGTTTTGGATAAGAAATATGAAAGTAAATGGCAATGAAAATAAACTAACAACTATAAAAGGCTCTTGGTAAGGTATGAGAACTAGAAGTTCTATCCTAGTTATCCTTCTCAATTGTGATGAGAATTGTTCATTGCTACCTCTTAAGTGCAATAGAAGTAAACATTACTAAATGCAAGAATTAAAGGAATCTACAACTACAAAAACAAGAGATCAACAATAGAAAAGTAAAGAAGACACATTTAGTATGAATTACCTCTTATTGAATTGAAAGAAAATGGAAGGAACAATAGTAGATCTACAACAAAGCATAAGAACAACATAAAGGAAATTACAACAAAAGAATAGAAGAAGATGAATGTAGCAACAAAGAATTGAAAGGTAGAAGTAGAAGAAAGCAAAGATTAAAACCTAAATCTAAGAACTAATCCTAATCCTAATCCTAATTCTAGAGAGAAGTGAGAGCTTCTCTCTCTAGAAACTACTTCTAACTAATCCTAATGTGTGTGAATGGTTAGCATCCCCTTTGCTCTTCAATCCTTGGCTTTAAATAGCATCTTTGGCGCCAAAGTTGGTTGCAATTGGGCCCCACAACCCTTCAGAATTCGTTGGCCACGTTTTCATTAAAAAATCATAAAACGGCACCGACGCGTACGCGCACAGCATGCGTACGCGTCCATGGGGTAATTCGCAGGTGCGCGCAAGCGCCAGGTGCGCGCGCGCGTCCATGGGTGAGTTCAACTTCTTTGACTTTTCATGATTTCTCCACTTTGCATGCTTTCCTCTTCACTCCTTTGATCCATTCCTAGCCTTTTCAATCTGAAATCACTAACAAACATATCAAGGCATCTAGTGGAATCAAGGAGAATTAGATTTAGCTGTTTTAAGTCCTAAAAAGCATGTTTTCACTCTTAAGCACAATTAAGGGAGAATATATAAAACCATGCTAATTCATTGGATAAATGTGGGTAAAAGGTGATAAAATCTCTTAAAATCAATACAAGATAAACCCTACAAATGGGGTTTGTCAACCTCCCCACACTTAAACCAAGCATGTCCTCATGCTTAAACCAAGAATGAAGTAAAGGGTATGGCATTTATTCAATGGGACTAACTAAATGCAATCTACCTATATGCAACTATCTAAATGAATGCAATTGCTTGGTCAAAACAAATTAATTCCCAAGAAGCATATATGCACAAGGGCAAAAGGTATTAACAACCATGCCAAACCACAATTGAATTGAGCTATTAAATATTTTTACAAACTTGCATGAAAGGAGATTATCATTGGTGGAAACATGTAATTGAGCATCAAACCCTCACCGGATGTATTTGCACTCTATTCACTCAAGTGTTTAGGGTTGATTCACTCAATTCTCTCCTAATCATGCTTTCCAAGATTTGTTCTTCTTCTAACAATCGACATATATTTCATGCATGCATACAAGTATCATGAGGTCTTTTCTTTAGGTTGTAATGGGGCTAGGGTTAAGGTATGATGCATATTTGGTCAAGTGAGCTTGAAATTTGAATCTTTGATAAGCTTAAACTTTCCACCTAACCTATGACATCCTATACAATTAAGTTCTAATCTAACTACCCATTTCTCACTTTTTCACATACTCATGTATTCCTTTTCAATTTCACAACACCTATGCATTGATTTTATTGGACTATACTTTGCTTTGGGGCATTTTGTCCCCTTTTTTATTTCTTTCTTTTTCTTCTTTTTCTTTCTTTTTCTATTTTTTTCTTTTTTTCTTTTTCATATTATTTTTCTTTTCTTTTTCTTTTGTTTTTCTCATTTTTTTCTTTCTATATACAAGAATCTCAATGCATAAGGTTTTACATTTGATCAATACATGAGTATGTACCCAATTTCCGATATTTTCAATAACAATACAAAACTATCCTTTTATTCACCCAATGTCCCAAGGTTCCCACACTTGAATGATACTCACACACACTAGCCTAAGCTAATCAAAGATCCAAATAAGGACATTTATTGTTTTTCGCTTTAAGGCTTGTAATGTGCTAAAATAAGAACAAGTGGGTTAAGCGTAGGCTCAAATTGGCTAACAAAGGAATATAAAAGGTAAGGCTTTTTGGATAAATGAGCTAATGAAATGATGGCCTCAATCATATAAATGCATGTATACACAAAATAATGGACATAAAGAATCAAACAAATCAAAAATTACATTCATAGAAAGAGAATAATGCACACAAGAAGGAAAATAAGTGGTTATAGGATGTAACCACACCATTAGGCTCAAATCTCACTTGCTTGTGTTCTTAGCTCAAAACATGATCCACAAGATATATATTTCAAGCAAGTTCTATGAAGAGTTTTCACTCAAATCAATTGAGGTGCCCTATAGATAGAAATCTTGAAAATTTTCATTATTTTGACTAAGCTTATTTTGTATATATATGCAAAAATAAGAAAATGCAAGTAAAAATCCTAAAAACCTAAAATGAAATGCAAAAGTGTTGGAATTAGAAACTTGTCACCCAAAATCGCCGACCGGTCGGACGACCTCCCCACACTTAAAAGTTTGCACCGTCCTCGGTGCACTCAAAGATGAGCAAGGGGGTACGGCGACTCTCCGGATTGCTGCATGTTCTTAGTCTTGCTTCCGTTTTTGCTCGTGGTGCATTCATCATGAAAAACAAAAATATAACACCATAAGAAGAGAAGATATAAAAGCAAGGAAGCATAATTGTTGGAAGGAGGTAAATCACTAGAGTTGAGTGAGTGAATTAGTGTGACATTAAGAAATATTAGGTGTGTGAATTCTAAATTGCGCGGTTTAGAACACACATTAGCATAAAAGCTATGTCACCAAAGAAGCATGCACTTTACTCATTCTAGCATGCTTGAGATGCTTCAAGTAAACTTGTAAGGTAAAACAAGCATTAAAGAAGCATGAAAGCATTCAAGTCAAACATATGGATGGATATAATCATGAAATACCATGCATTAAGGTAAATGCACATCATCATCCATCATCAAGAGGCTGCCTAATCACAAAATAAGGCTCAAATCACATGGTGGCCAAATCATGTAATTCAAGAAGAGTTACAAGCTCGAAGGCAATTCTCATCACTTGGTATTTTTTCAAAAGGTAAGCATGAAAAACTCAAAACCAAGTAGCAAAATATAACCTCAATCATAGAATCCAACAAAGATTATCTAAAAACATTCATGCGAAATTAGCACTTAGGCAATAAGGAGGCAACAATGTATAGTCAACAAAGTCAATAATTCAACACTTATGATGAAAAGAGAGAAAATAAAATGAAAACTAAACTAAAGCTATCTAACAAACTAACTAACTAACTAATTAACTAACTAAAATAAATGGTTATCCATGGTGTTTGGAAGTGTTGGATGAGGGGTAGAAGGAGGGAAGAAGAAAGGAGAAGGAAAGAAATAGAAAGAAGAGAAGAAAAGAAATGTGGTGAAGGAAAGGCATCCATGCGTACGCGCACATGGCGCGCCCGTGTCGATGGCTTATTTCGAGAGTGGCGCGTACGCGTCATGTGCGCGTACGCGCAAGTGGGGTTGTGCCAAAGGCACAACGCACGCACAGTGCGGGCCTAACTCTCGGGTTAATGCATGGAAGGTGGAACTTCTCAATCCACGCGTACGCGTGCATGGCGCGCTCGCGTGGATGGTCGAAAATGCTCAATGTACGCGTACGCGTGTAGTGCGCGTACGCGTGGATGATGCTCTGTTTCTCAAAAATTTTTTTGGTATGTTTTTACACCAATCCAAGCATTCCAACCCTCCAAACAGCTACCAAAACACCATAAAACCTTATTTAACATACTAAACTATCAAATGCACTTAACAAACTACCAAAACATGAAATTAAACTAATTCTACCCATATATCAAAAGAGAAAATGAAAATATTTTACCATGGTGGGGTGTCTCCCACCTAGCACTTTTATTTATTGTCCTTAAGTTGGACTTATGGGGAGCTCCTCATCAAGGTGGCTTGTGCTTGTATTCATCTTGGAACTTCCACCAATGCTTGGACTTCCAATAAGCTCCATCATTCAAGATTAATATCTCCAAGCTTTGATGGAGTTCTTCACAAACCATGGGCTCCCAATGTTGATCCTCATATGTTCCCGGATCCCATATTTTGTCTTCACACCCATCTCCAAGTTGATTATCATTAATCCATGTGGGTGGTGAGCAAGGTGAATTCTCAACAACTTGACCAAACATCCTTCTAGGCCCATGTACTCTAGTTATACACCAACTCTTGTTATTAAGCTTTGGACATGTGACCATAATGAACCTAGGATAATGCTTCCAACCACTAACCATATCCTTTTTACTCTTAAAGCCACAAATATTTCTAAGTTGACCATCCGTTTCAAGCAAACCATATTCAAGGGGAATAATAAAGCTTGAGTATAAGGAATTTACCCACTTGAATGAGAGAATGGATGGTGGTGGCTTGGGGAGAGGTATTTCCAATGTGCTAGTAAACTCCACTCCCTTGTTTTCTTCCTTGATTGCCTCCACCTTTTCAAAAACTTTTTCACTTTCAATCCTTTGTTCATCAACTTCATCTAACTCTTCTCCATCACTCAAGTCATAAATGGGAGGTTGAGAGAAATCTACCTCCACATCACTTTCAAATTCATTGGGAGAAGGTTCTTCAAATTCAAAGGATTCTTCACCAAGAAGATTGGATGCATGATCTTCATCATCAAGGGAACTCAATTCTTGCTTTACTCCTTCCAAGTCTTTATATGGGATATGCCTTGGAGGTTGTGCACATTCCTCCTCAACATCAACTTCAATCTTCTTGGAGGGGTTTTCTATAACTCTAGGTTCCCATGGAAGTTTCGCATCTCCTAAGTCTTCAACCACTTCTTCCTTTTCTTCAATGGTCATAGGTTCCTCCAATTGTTCTAACACAAAGTAGCATTCCTCCTTTTCCACCGAAGTTTCCAATCTCTCCTTTAAGCTATGCTCCTCTTTAGATTCTCCACATGTAGCTATGAGAGTTTCTTGAGTATCCAAAAGTTGGGATGCTAGCCGGTTTACCACCTCATCCAAGGCGGTCATGAATTGTTGCACATCCCTTGTCATCTCCTCTTGTCCTTGAAGAAGAACACCGAGGGTTTCATCCATTAGAGATTGGGGTGGATGGGAGGGTTCATCATTTTGGAGAAAGGGTTCATTATAGGAAGGTGGTTCTTCTTGGTAAGGTGGTGGTGTGTGTTGAGGTGGTTCTTGGGAGTAGTAATCTTGGAATTGTGGTTCCATGTATGGCTCATATGGTTCAAAAGGAGGTTGGTATGGTGGGTAAGGATCATGGTCATATGGAGGTGTTTGTTGAAAATAGGCTTGTGAGGGTGGTTGAGGGTCATGTTGAGGATATGACTCATAAGCATATGGTGGTGGTTCTTGAAAGTCACAAGGAGATTCACCATAGCCATTTGATTGGTATGCATCATAGAATGGCTCTTCTTCATAGTTCATTGGTGGAGGTTGTTGCCAAGAAGATTGATCATATGCATATGGCTCCTCCCACCTTTGGTTGTCCCATCCTTGATACATATCTCCATTATAGTCCTCATCACCTACAACATAGTTGTAATCACACTCATAGTCAAAATGAGAATTCATAATGGAAAGAGAAAATAAGGAACAAAAACTAATAAGAAATAATGAAACAAAATACTAAGACTAGCAAAAACTAGCAAGCAATCCAAAAATCAAGCTATTCACAATATTCACATATATACAATAACCAATAACACAACACCATTGCAATTCCCCGGCAACGGCGCCATTTTTGACGAATGGATTTTTCACGGTTTAGAATTTCACAAATGAATTCTCGTTGCAAGTATAGTTTCTAAACCAATCAAAAATTCTTTCATACAAAAGATTGTTTGTCACAAGTAACAAACCCCTAATTTTATAAACCGAAGTATTCAAACATCGGGTCGTTCTCCCTAGGAATTACAATAAAGTGTCTTGTTATTGGTTGTGATGTGTTTTGGGGTTTTGGATAAGAAACATGAAAGTAAATGGCAATGAAAATAAACTAACAACTATAAAAGGCTCTTGGTAAGGTATGAGAACTAGAAGTTCTATCCTAGTTATCCTTCTCAATTGTGATGAGAATTGTTCATTTCTACCACTTAGTTAACCCTTGCTAATAAAGGAAAGTCAAGTGGATGAATTGACTTGAGCCACAAGTCCTAGCCAACTCCCAAGGAAAGACTAGCTTTAGTGCACTCCAAACCAATTAGCAATCTCTCCACTTATCAATCAACAAAGGAATTAGATAACTCAAGTGTCACTAATTACTCTACCTAAGCCAAGAGGGACAAAATCTACACTAAAACTAAAAGAGACATTTTAACAAACACATAAAGTGCAATAGAAGTAAACATTACTAAATGCAAGAATTAAAGGAATCTACAACTACAAAAACAAGAGATCAACAATAGAAAAGTAAAGAAGACACATTTAGTATGAATTACCTCTTATTGAATTGAAAGAAAATGGAAGGAACAATAGTAGATCTACAACAAAGCATAAGAACAACATAAAGGAAATTACAACAAAAGAATAGAAGAAGATGAATGTAGCAACAAAGAATTGAAAGGTAGAAGTAGAAGAAAGCAAAGATTAAAACCTAGATCTAAGAACTAATCCTAATCCTAATCCTAATTCTAGAGAGAAGTGAGAGCTTCTCTCTCTAGAAACTACTTCTAACTAATCCTAATGTGTGTGAATGGTTAGCATCCCCTTTGCTCTTCAATCCTTGGCTTTAAATAGCATCTTTGGCGCCAAAGTTGGTTGCAATTGGGCCCCACAACCCTTCAGAATTCGTTGGCCACATTTTCATTAAAAAATCATAAAACGGCACCGACGCGTACGCGCACAGCATGCGTACGCGTCCATGGGGTAATTCGCAGGTGCGCGCAAGCGCCAGGTGCGCGCGCGCGTCCATGGGTGAGTTCAACTTCTTTGACTTTTCATGATTTCTCCACTTTGCATGCTTTCCTCTTCACGCCTTTGATCCATTCCTAGCCTTTTCAATCTGAAATCACTAACAAACATATCAAGGCATCTAGTGGAATCAAGGAGAATTAGATTTAGCTGTTTTAAGTCCTAAAAAGCATGTTTTCACTCTTAAGCACAATTAAGGGAGAATATATAAAACCATGCTAATTCATTGGATAAATGTGGGTAAAAGGTGATAAAATCTCTTAAAATCAATACAAGATAAACCCTACAAATGGGGTTTGTCAATGCCTCTGCAAAGGGTTTCCATTATATGTTAATTGACTTATATACTAAGTATAAGGTGAATTTTACATCTTACTTGAGACCTATATTTTAGGAAAAAAACAGAGATGATTATTAAAAAATTTGATTTGATAGCTGGCGTGTCAGCAAAGCTGAAGGCTTCTCGGATGGTATTTGGTGTTTATGGAAGAAATATTTTTAAAACATCAAACCCATTACTATACATAGATAGTTTATCCACTTGGAGGTTCAATGGAATAGAGAAGCTTCTTCGTTCTTCACAGCTGTTTATGGGAGTCCTCAAATAGAAAATCGCAATACATTATGGGATAATATGGAGGATATTGCTCACAACATAACAGGCCCATGGTGTTTAGGATGGAATTTCAACTCTATTCTTATGATAAACCACACAAGGGGATCCTCCAATCTTTCTCTTGATACTTATAAGTTTCAAAATTGTTTAAATGTTTGCGGGTTAAAAGATTTGGGCTTTTCAAGGCCCTTTCACCTGGCAAAGAAGAAATATTAAGAGAAGGCTTGACCGCTTTCTTAGTAATATTTTCTTCTCTAATCGTTTTCTTGATGTTGGTGTCAAGCATATTCCTAAATTAAAATCTGACCACTTACGTATCCTTCTTAACTTTCAGGTAGCTAATGATGTAGGGAGGGATAAACCTTTTTGGTTTCTTGTGCCTTGGATTCTACATGAAGAATATAATAACATGGTGAAAGGAACTTCAAAATGTCAGAAACTTCACGACTCAAGCAAAGTCATGGAACAAGGACGTGTTTAGATACATCTTTAGAAAAAAAAGCAACGAATTATGATCAGATTGGAGGGAGTCAATAACAACTTGTCTTTTCTTCCTAATCTTTTCTTAGAAAAACTTCAAAAAGATCTCAACAAGGAGTATAAGATCATTGTTATCCAAGAGAGAAGCTATTGAAAACAAATGTCTAGATGTAATAACATTAGTTTTGGCGATAAAAAACGCAAGATACTTTCATTAGAGGGCCAATGGAAGAAGTAGAAGAAATAAAGTCACTACCCTTAAAAATGAGGAAGAAAACTGAATTGATATTTGATAATATTTCTGTCTTGAAGAGATGGAGAGCAAATTTCTTTAAGGCTCTCTACTCTTCAGACTCGAATCACAAGCCCTACTCAATTAATAACCAGTTTTCCATGCTCTAGGATGAAGACTATGCTGATCTCGAGAAGGATGTCTCTAGAGAGGAAGTTAAAAAAGCTATTTTTAACATGGGCAGTTGGAAGGCACCGGGTAACGATGGAATCCTAGCAAAATTTTTTAAACACTCCTAGGATATAGTAGTAGAATCCCTAACCAGTTGGGTCAAGGATATCTTCCAAGACCTGAGGAACATTAAGGAAGTTAATCAAACATTGATTACTATCATGCCCAAAAATTCAGCCCCTGAGAATTTTAGTCACTTTAGACCTATTAGTCTCTGTAACGTATGTTATAAAGTGATTACTAAAATTGTGGTTTCTAGATTAAATTTTTTTATGCCTACTCTTATTGCTAACACTCAATCCAATTTTGTGCCTGACAGGATTAGTGTGGATAATATTCTTGTGGTAAAGGAGGTGGTCCATACCATGAGGAGTAGAAACCAAGGCAAAGGTTTAATGGCGATAAAATTTGATTTAGAAAAGGCCTATGATATATTAAATTAGGATTTTGTGGTGGATACTTTAAAGGATGTGGAGATTCCGGACAACACTATCAATGTTGTTGCCTATTGCATTTCATCCCCAAATATGAATCTCCTATAGAATGGTTTGCCATCTAAAATATTTAATCCTACCAGAAAAGTTAGACAGGAAGACCCTCTTTTCCCCTACCTCTTTGTTTTATGTATTGAACGACTATCACATATTATTAACAAAGTAGTAGAGGATAGAAAGTGGGAACCTATATCCCTTTCTAGAAATTAACCTAATATTTCTCACCTATGTTTTGCAGATGACTTAGTGCTTTTTGCAAAGGTTAGCTTGAAACAAGTTCAAATTATTAAGGAGACCCTACAAATGTTCTGTGACAATTCAAGGAAAAAGTTTAACTTTAGCAAGTTGTGTATCTTTTTTTCAAAGAACGTGAATCACAATATCAAGCAACAACTTAGTCAAGAACTTGGGGTACCCCTCACATCTAATCTAAGAAGATATCTAGGAGTTCCCCTCATTCATGAGAAATGCAACCAGCAATACTTCTAGTTTGTGATTGATCGAACTCAAACCAAGCTTTCATCTTGGAATACGAGGACTTTATCTCTCATCGGGAGAACTACGCTCGTCCAATCTGCCCTATCCACTATGCCTAGCTACTATATGCAAACTATGAAGTTTCAAAAGGTGGTTTATAATAAGATTGATAAATTTTATAGGAATTTTCTCTGGGAAAGTAATGAAGAAGATAGGAAGGTTCATCTTCTGAATTGGAACAAAGTTTGTAAAACCAAAGAAGAGGGTGGGTTGAATATTTGAAAAGTTCATGAGACTAACCAGTTATTCCTTATGAAGTTGGCTTGGGGTCTCACTCACAATAAGGACGTCCTGTGGGTTAATTCATGAAGGTTAAGTACGGATGTGGGAATGGCAAGATTCCTAAAGTTCACGAAAAAACTAGTAGCTCGAATGCGTGGAAGGGAATCACTTCTATTTGGGAGAAGTTTTGTAACCATCTTGTCTGGAGAATAGGAGATGGGAATGGTATTTCTTTTTGGAAAGATTATTGGGTTCCAGGAATCTCTCAACTAAGAGAAGCTGCTAATATCAACCTGGACGAGAACAGAATGGCAGAGAAGGGCTGAGACTATGCAAATGAACATGGAAATTGGGACTGAAAAAAAATCTCTCAAGTTCTACCTGATGAGTTGATTAATCATCTACGTATCCTAAAAGCCCCTAATATCTCTATAGAGAAGGATTGTGTGAGCTGGGCTCTGGCAGCAGATAAAAATTTTTCTATTAGAACAACCTACGATGCTTTATTTAAGGATAACAATGAAAGTAGTAACAAGTACAGAAAAATTTGGAGACTAAAGATTTCTCAGAGACTAAAGCCTTTCAGTTAGATGTTAACTCATGAAACTCTTTTAAAAAATAGCAAAAAGAAAAGTAGAAGATTAAGTGAAGATAGTACCTGCCCCAAATGCCATGATGTTAAAGAGACGATACTTCACATTTCGTGGGATTGCCTTTTCATTCGGAGTCAAGATAGCAACAGAGATGAGAATCCCCAAGTTTGTGGTTGAGTCTGACTCTAGATTTACACTGGAATTAGTGCAAAAGTCACCAATGGAAAAGCATTCTCGATCTGCTCTGATTCGATCTATTAAAGAGCTTCTAGTTGGCTTGGAGTGCGTCATCGTCTGACATATTTACTGGAAAACAAATTTCTGTGCAGATACTTTTGCTAAAGCAGGACAAGAACAAAAAATTGGAGTCCATTGCTTCGAGCTTTTCCCTACCATGCTTGCATAACACCTGCTTGCCAATAGGAGTGGGTCCAATTCCCAAAGAGACCTTTTGATGTGATTTTTTTACTCTCCTGAGTCTTGGACTTTAAGATTACGTTTAAAAAAAAAATAGACGATTAAAAACTAGAGGCTGGGAGATAGATAAAAAATTTATTGTTGGTCAGATATTATAATCCAATAATTAATCTGATTTTATTTAATGGGTCAGATAATCTTTGATTACTGTATCTCTTATTAAATTTTGTTTTAGATATTTATTGAGTTCAATTTGATAAAGTCAGATATAAAGTAACATGATAGCTGAATTTTAGAATTAATCAATTTGGTCTTAAGTTTTTATGCGTAAATCAAATTGTTTATATTATTATAATAATTAACTGATATTATATACTATTAGTTTAAAAATTAAAAATTAAAAATCACCATCCTAACACAGTATTTTTATCTTTTTATTTTTCTTTTTTTAAAAGATGTTTTTTAAGATGAAAATCTGATAAATTATAAGAGGTGGTGGAAGAGTAACTTGTTGCATATTTATTATGGCTAACGGTTAGAAAAATGTAATGAAAAATATTTTAATATGTGTAATTTGATAATCGTTAAATAATAATTTAGTTGAATATATTAAATTATTTAATAATTTTTAACTATTAATTTTATATAAAAATAATAACGTATATGAGTTTTTACCTAAACAAAAACATTCGAATATTTTTTTGCCACCTTATATTGTTTATTATCTTAATTTTATTATAAAATGTATAAGTAACATGCCTCGTATTTTTAGATTTGCATCACATGAAGATTATAATATTTTTGTATAATTACATGATGTTCCTATAATATCTTAGAAGATGACCAATTTGACAACAGATTGTTTATTTCAACTTATTTTGCCATTGTATTTATCATATTGAGATGTATCTTTTATTTAGCATAAGGAAAATTCATAAGCGTTGTTGTTATATACAATAAATTTTGGAAGATTGTTATAATGCATGTCTACTTGTACACTAATTAAAAAGCGTATATAAAAGTATTGAGTTAAAATTTGATCTGGTATCTTATAAGAATAAACATAATTAATAATTTTTTATTATATTTTTTTAATGAATATTGTAGATATTTATGAATTAACAATTAAAGTTTAAAATTAAGCAATTCAAAATTCAAATAAAGAGAATAC
This sequence comes from Arachis hypogaea, assembly GCF_003086295.3. Lineage (NCBI taxonomy): Eukaryota > Viridiplantae > Streptophyta > Magnoliopsida > Fabales > Fabaceae > Arachis > Arachis hypogaea. The sequence goes on along the minus strand of NC_092041.1, from coordinate 102,759,900 downwards.
ATAATTGAGTAAATCACATGCAAAAATATGATCTTTATGCAAGAGGAAAGGCGTTGTACACAGTCGAGTTAAACAAGAAAAGGGTTCTCCTTCGATGTTAACGGCTACAGTCATTGAATGTACAAAGTACAAACGGTTACCTTGATTAAATTAGGAATGATTGTAACACTGAAAAAAGTAATCAAAATTTATAAAAATATATTTTATTCAAAGAAAAATTAATTAATTTTTGCATATTGCAAATCATACCAACAGTCTTTGACTCTTTATTTTTGAGTATATATATATATATATATATATATATATATATTTGGGTCTAATTCAAGTTTACTTTGAGAGATATGCATATAAAAGTCATTCAATTTTTTATTTGAGAGTTTGATTCCGAAAGTATGCTGAATTTAAAATCCACTTAATTTTTCTTAATTAAATTTGATAATAATTAAATTTGGTTAGTACCTAGGTGATAAATTTTGGATAATTTAGATATTTTACAAGAGTGTGAATCTCTTAGAATTAGTGTTTATAAACTTTATTAATTATAGTAGAAATTTTATCATTATTATAGTGGAGACTAGACATAAAACACATTGTATTTCATGGCCGAACTAAAATATATCGAAGCGTTACTCTTCTCCTTTTTTATTCTCTGCACTCTTTTATTCTCAGTTCTATACTATAGAACAAGATAAAATTACAAATAATTTCTTGAATTTAGTGTATTGTACAAACTGTTTTATTATTTTTATTAAGTATTGAAAATGATTTCTTGATTCAACTCCCTTCTCAACATATTTGAAAATCTTCAAAAAAAGTACGATAAAAAGATAAAAATATAATAAAAAAATGTTTAAACATAATTGAAGGTTTTAAGAGAGTTGAGAAGAGGAAGATTGAATCAAGAAATTACTTTTAATGCTTATAAATAAATTGTGCAGAATTTTTGGTTTTAAGAGATTATTTGTGATTTTGTCTCCTCCGAATATGTAGAACAAAAAGTGCAAAAAATAGGAAAGGAGAAGAGTGATGCCTTGATATATCCTAATTTAGCCACTAAGTACAATGTAATCTACGTCTAATTTCCTCCACAAGAATGATAGAAATTTTACTATAATCAACATAGATTATAAATTCCAATACCAAGAGATTCACACTCTTGTAGATCACCTAAGTTATCCCAAATTTAATAAGAAAAAGTATATGAAACCAAGAGGTTATCAGCGAAAAACTAAACAAAATCATATTAATTTATATTAATAATTAATTAATTTTAATATTTTTAAAATTCAAAATTAAAAAAAATAAAAAATTGATTAAGTAAACCTAATTAAAACCTATAAAAACATTCATCTTCTCTCTCACATTAATCTATCCATCTCCAACAATCACACACACAAATCTCTCTCTCTCACCGTCAGGTCTTTTCTGCCTCCCCACCGCGACCCACTCTTCTTCTATCACTGATCTGGTTTGTCGGATTCGCCACCATCGACAAGAACCGCTTCTCTTTCGTAAATCAAATGTGTTACCGGAAACGCCGTTGCAGTTGGAGTTGAATTTGAGTTCAATCCCTAAAGCGGCGGCAATTTCGAGGGCGAGGGGACAGAAATAAGAGAATTAGAATTAGAGTGGGATTTTGTTTCCTGGATGGGATTTGTGGGTGCATAGCGCTCAAGGTGTTTGATATAAGTTCCCAAAGGCTCTTCCATTTCTTATTTATCTGTTGCATCATTTCTCTACTTTGCCGTTGGTTCTACGCTCCGTATCCTTCCAACTTCCAATTCCAATCCAATAACATTAGAGAAATTCTCTTCTTTCTTCATTACGATGTTGTTCTCTGCGTTTTGGGATATTAGATGTCGTTTTGATGATTAAAAAGACGATAAACTATACACTTGATCTTAGTCAAAAGGAGTTCTTGAACTATTACAGAAATATAAAAAAAACATTCATTTAATATGAAAAAAAATATCCTAATACTTTACAAAAGAAATATCCAAAAAGATTGTAATACAAAATAAAATTCAAAAAATATATAAAAGAATATCTATTTAGTATGAAAAAGAAACATTCTAATACTTAACAGAAGAAACATCTATATATATTAACTCGTAGAGATTTTAGATTCACGCAGAAGTATTTAGCTGATTTTTTGCTAATACCCTTTTGGTTCCCTAGCATTACTCATTTAGTAAATCATCTAAGTGCTAACTCAACCTAATTAAGAGAAACCAAGTGTACTCTAACTCAGCACACTTTCAAAATTAAAACACTCAAATAAAAGATAAATGACTTCTTTATACACTACTCTATTTATCTTTTTATATCTTTTAAAGTAAGTTTGAATAGAGAAAAAAAGAAAGAAAAACACACTTAAAAACAAAAAAAATCATAGTTATTTGTATGATCTTCAATATGCACGAAAATGGTTGCTTCTTCTTGAAAGAAATCTTAATATATAGAGCTTGACTGCTTCTTTAATGTTGGAATCATTTCTAATTTGATCAAGCTAGCAGTTGCATTTTTAATGTTCTTAGGCTTGGTTTAGTAAAATTCTTTAAAAAAGTGGCACCTTATTTTGTGTTTGATAAATTAAAAAGTCAAAGTGCTTGTGTTTGCGACTTTTAAAAGTTAGTGGTGTTTTTAAGAGCATTTAAAGAGAGCTTTTTAAAGTTAGTTTGTACTTATCAAAATTTAAAAAAAAAATCTAATATTACTTTATATAATAATAAATATTCAAAATTATTCTTATTAATTATTAAAAGTTATTTTTAATTTGATTTTATCAAACTACAATTTTTCAAAAATCGTTTTTTAAAAGATAACTTTCATAAGCTACTTTTAAAAAATAAATCTTTTATCAAACCAAGTCTTAATAGTTGGCTTTAAATAAAAATTCATTCCTTATTTAGCTTGATAAAAACGCAGCAATTATTCAATTGCTTATGAGCTTGATTTTTGGAACGTTTCTTGCTATTTGACTGTACAATCTCTTTTTAAATTTGGGTTGATGTAATATGCATATTAATGTTGATGATTTGCACAATTCTATTTTACTTGATTAATTGTGATTGATTCTTATAATGCTTATCATAATAAATTAGTTATACTAAAAAATAATTAATTATATTTATTATTATAAGATATTAAATCAAATATTGACTCAATAATAATAAAAATACATATCATTCTTAATATTGTCAAGATAAGATGGACAAATATTTAGAAAAAAATCTTCACGGATCAACCTTTTTTTTTAACCATGTAGATTCTTTTATTATGACAATTTTATAAAAATGTCTAAAATTATGCAGGGTCTACCTGATGCAATAGCATTACATAGCAAATGTAATTATTCAAATCCATACTAGAAAAAGAAACATATTGGAGCATTAAAGGCTACATGATATTGTAATGTTACTCATGATTTGTGTCTTAAATCCAGTTAACGTGCATTTCATATCATGAAAATGTTATATTTATAGTTTTATACTATTTATGTTACCTTTCAAATTCAAACTTTAGGAAAGGAAAAGAAAAAAAGAAGACAAATAGTGATGATTATGTCTTAAATGGCGTTAATGTATATTTCATATCATGGGAATGCTATATTTATACTATATATGCTACGTTCCAATCTTAAACTTTAGGAAAGAAAAGGAAAACGAATAGTGATTGATTATGAAATCATCCAATTGGTTGATTTTTTGGGTGATGGAAGAAGTTTAAAAATTAAAAGTGAGAGCTTAATTTTTTTGATAATATTATAGCTAAGAATTACTATACGAGTAGTATAGTTTAATTTCAAACGTTTTATTTAAAAGATTTTTAATATTAGCGTATTGCAATCATGTATATTTTATTATTTTGTTATATCATGCTGTGTATTTAACATTTTAACTTCGATGCGACAAGTTATTTGAATTAGGAGGAATGCTAGCAGTTATGAGAATTTATTATTTTTGGTTATTAATTATTAACTATTAATATTTAAAAGTATAAATTAAAATATTTGTTAAATTATTAAACTAAAAAAAATTAAATTGATAATTAAAAGTGATAACTAAAAATAATAAATTTTAATAATTTTTTAATTTTTTTTGAATTAGATATATCTCAATTTATACTATTTAAAAAACACATGAATATATTTTCAAGAGATTAATTAAACATAAATCTAAGATTTTAAACTAGAGTAAAAGATTTACGGACCACACAAAGATGAAACGGAGAGCTTATCGAATTAATCTTTCCTCCTGAAATAAGCACTCACATTTTCTCTATAGAGTTGAATAATAATGGCAAGGATTTTCTGATTTGGGTCTTGAACTCCAAGAAACAATATGATATAGCGTCTGAATATGTGGTTGCGTATGGCTTTGCGCATGAGCCGATCAATCAACTTCCTGCAATCATGCAAAATTCAAGAAGCTGGAGAAAAATTTGGGGTTTACAGTTACTAACAAAGATAAAAACTTTTTTGTGGCGAGTTGTGCATGAAACTTTACCTGTACTGAGTCTCATCCACTAACGTTTCCAATCGACTCCACATTTGTGGCCCAGATGTAGATTAGCCCTGAAAACTATGGGAAGTAGTTGATTTGAAACTAGTGCCACCATTGCAAAGTGTTTCCTTCTTTGTGGAATAGTGAACCTAGATACTATTAGGTACTGAAAGTGGGAGAGAAAGTGAGCTCTCAACATTTTTGTTGCTCTTTGTTGGACATTGTAGAACGCACGTAATAAAGAAGTGTTTGAAAAGGAGAAGACCTCTGTCCAATATCTCGAATTAAGCAAAGAAGATTTTATTTCTTTGGTTCATATTGAACTTTGTATCACTTTCTTAGAGTAATGTAATTATTTTTACTTTGGAAAAAAAAACCTAGATACAATAAAATTAATATATCTTATATAGAATATATATTTTCTAAAAGATTTTTTTTAACTAATTTTAAATCAATTTTTTATAAGAAAAAACCAAATCAATTCAACCAATTTACCTTTTGCAAATGAATTTTCGGTCTAACCATACAAGTCAGGTGATCAGTTTTGATTAATGCGATTAAATCGGCCAATTTGATTAGATTTTCAAAACCATGCGTGTAAAACAGAAAACTTTGTTTCTACTTTCTATGATATCTCCATTGATCAAGAACATACTTTTTACACCAAACCAGAAATGTTATCTAGGAGCCAAATCAAATTATATTTGTGACATGTTTTTATCGAACTTATATTTACATATAGAAAAATCTAGGTGCCAGCAACTTTATATATTATTGTCTCAATAACCGCAATTAATGAGGAAATTGTGGTCTTTACATATTAAACCTTGGAGATATTACAATAAGGAAGACTTTATAGAACCACTATCCCGAACAAAAATTGCATAAACCAATTTTTTTTTCTGTTCAAACAAAACAAAATGAATGCATATTTACATTCGATTCTCACAAAACTTCCCTACAATGCGAGGGAAATGTTCTTAGTTCAACCCATTTGAGAACATTTTCGGAGCTGACCTTTTGGAACGATATCCTTCTTCGAAACACTTATAATTCCACATTGTTCCTCAACGTTCTTAATGAGAAGTTTCAGTAGCAGAACCTTTGAAAGAGTTCTACGAGACCCCACCATGATCAACTTTTTCTACAAGCACAAAACATAAATCATTGGTTATAATCATCTTAATAACGTTTAATTAATGCTTTGCGTAAACGAAGAAAACGATGGCTTCAATAACTGTTAGAGAAACACAATTGCAAATGCTCCAAAATGCAAAATGACAATAATGCCATACCCAACACCAACAGCTTTTGAGAGAATAGGAGATAAACTAGATGTCCGAAGAGTGTAATAGAAATGTTTGTCATACCAAACACGAATCTATTTATCTATTTATTAAAACACAGCTGAACCAAGTGTTCTAATGCATTTTTAATCTTTTAATTTTTTAACATTATGTCATCAACATAAGTAGTTAATTGGCATAACTGTTTATTATTTATCTAATAGAATTACTTTTTAATTCTTTGGTGTCTAGTTAAATTATTTTTAAATTTTTTATTTCTACTCCTCAGGTACTCATTATTATAGTGTAGAATTCTTTTTCATTTTTTTTCTTACTTTCATAATATTTATTTTTCTTTAAGTTATTCTATAATTTTCATATTCTCTTACTCTTTACTTTATATAATACTATATGCCTTCAATATTAATATTATTTCTCTTTATTAGATATAAACATAATTCATCCTCTTTTATACTCACTCTTTCTTATAATTATTACATAAAATTGTAACTTAGAATTCTTCTTCATTTTTCTTCTCACTTTTATGTCATTTATTTTTTTTAGATTACTCAATACTTTTTATATTCTCTTACTTTTTACTTTTAATACTATATGGTTTTGATGTTAATATTATTTCTTTTTAATGAGTATAAATTGAGTAATAAAACATAATTCATCCTCTTCTTTCGTACTAACTCCTTCTTATGTTTTTTTTAATATAAATCAACATTCACTTCACACCTTTTCTTTATCTCCTCTTTTCACATAATATCATATCTCTTATTCTCTTTCCTCCATTCTTACTAATATTTTGCACAAATATTTGAAAAATTTGAAGAATTCGGTTGATGGCCACAACTTTTTTTTTTTTAATTTGCTAAACATATGTATTAGGTAATAATTCTTAAAACGATATACCTTTATAATTTTTAGTTTTTATTTTATTTTTTATCTAATTGTATTCATTTGTTATATTATATCTTTTTCTTTCAACGATTTATATTTTTAATATCATTTAGTTATAATATATTGAAAATATATGGTACTAACTACTATCGTAAGTCATGAAAATAAAATTAGAAAATTGAATGTTAATTTCAATTATATATCATGTCCTTTACAAGGTCTTTAGTTTTTCCATTTTTAGTCTAATTATATTCATTAATTATATCATCCAACTTCTTTTTCCTTTCAATTATTTATAATTTTTAATATTATTGAAAATATATAGTATTATCATGAGTCATGAAAAATAAAATTTAAAAATTAAATATTAATTTTGACTATTGAAATATTATATTTAAAATTATATTTCATATACTAGTTTTATATTTGTATTATAATATTTAAATATAATTTAAAAAATAAATAAATAAAAATGACTGCTTAGAAGAACAAAAATAAAGATAATAATATAAAATTAAATAAATAAATTTGAATTAAATATTTTTCAAATTTTACTTAAAGTCAAATTTATATATAAATTTTTAAATATATATTAAATTCATTTATGTATTTTATATAATATATATCTATTTTATTTTCACGCAACGTAGATCTAGATCTAGTTAAGTGTAGTTTCAGTTTGAAATAAATTGTCAGAGCAAGAAATATTATGATAGCCTAAAGTTATGCAACGCATATGCAGGGTAAACTATTAAAATAATATTTGAAAGTCTATATTACTAATGAAAATAATTTCAAAAAATACTAGTGATGACAAATAAAATCTCTAAGAATCTAAAAATATGATAAAAATAACCATATAATAAAAATACATTCTCAAAAAGATTTTAAAAATAAGATTTTAAAATATTTTTTTACAAGTATAATTAGAAAAGTATTTTCATCACTAAAATTTGGTAATTTTATATTAAATTTTTTTTATATTTTTGTGGAGAACAGAAATAAAAAAAAATGAAAAGTTTGGTAATTGGATTTTGCTTCGGTTTTTTGCATGTACCTCCTATATACTTATACTAAATATTCCCACAATAATTTGGATTAAATATATAAACATTTGTCAAATACAAAATTCGTCGGCTACTTAAAAAAAAGAAAGATAATTTTATTTTTGTTATGCTTTTAAATTTTTGGAAACTTATTTGCTGTTTGTATTTTCTAGAATTATTTTTATCAGCAATATAATTTTTTAAGGGTCATTCTAGTAGTTTAGCCATGCATTTATTTAAACAGTAACCATAGCACGACAAGTAAAGCTTAACAAATTATGTAGTATAGTGAAAAATGTTAGGTGGAAAGATATATATAAGCATTGGAGCACATTGAACTTACCCTAGCGCGAGTGAGTGCCACATTTATCCTGTGCCAGTCTCCGAGAAGAGAAGCAGCAAGGTTCGTTGGGTTTTCACTAGATCTTACGAAAGAGACTAATATGCAATCCTTATCTCTACCCTGGACGAACAAATGACCAATATATGGAGATACATATCAAAAAACAAAAGTGAGCTTTTAAGTAGTAAACTATTGAATCAGAAGCTTAACCCTGTAAAACCTTTGTAATGCATGACAATTCCATTTGTTCATTTACCTGATATTTGTCAATGGTATGTATCTCCATGGTAGTCTCGGAAGCTGCTTTCCGGATGAGGTTTGCCTGTGAATTATAGGGGGTAATAACACCAATCTGCTCTCCTACAATTCCATTTCTAACCAATTCCGTTGCAACCTTGCATTATAAAGTTAATTGAAAAAAAAATTTAGTGGCATGGGTAGTGAAAACAGGATTTCAGAATTCATGTTGCATATGTTGCCACTCGACTCGTGTATTGAGAATCACTGAATCACCTCGAAATGACCAAGATTTAGCACTCACTGTATCATAGGGAAAATGGCATACCTCGGCAATTATGTGAGCTTCAACTGGATTATTGACAGTCTTCTGATCTCTTACCTCCAAAGCGGGTAACATGTCTAAAGAAAAGAAATATAGATCTATCAATGCTGTGAATTTTAGAATAAAGGATGAAAAAGAAAAATGATATTTACAAACCAGTATCAATAAAAATCACTGGCCTGCTTGGATTTAAAACCTGCATAGGTATACAAATTCATAAGACCTTTATTTAATAATTTAATGGAATACAAAGTTACAAACAGATAATATTGATTCATATGGATGACCATCTATAGTGGGTATGAAAAATGTTAATATTGCTGATGTGATGATACATCATACATGACTGGGAATCTATGAAAATGTCTTTTCCACTAACAATCTATAGAAATTAAATCAAAACTAGTGTTTTACACCATCTTATCCAATCAGATTCATTCATTTAGATGACCATTTATTAAATCTGAAACCTTATTCATATACAAGATAGTAGATTTAATGAAAATGTGAAAGAAGATCATCAAGATATTTTAGAGCAATTGAACCGTGTAGCATAGTTTTGGCTTGCTAGCACAGCCCACATATTACTCTACCAACAAGATCTGAATGTCACTTAACATCAAGGTTGAGATAAATCCTAAACAATTAAGCCAATGAAAATGTGGAAATCAAAAGCCTTACATCTTCTAGCCAAGTCAAGCCACAGTTTAGATTAGAAAACTCAAGTGTTGCATTAGCTATTTCAGATGAACCACACCTCAACCTGTCACCATATATCAAGGCATTTGACAAGTCCATAATGCCTTGACGCATCCGGTACTGCATATATTTAAAAATTGCACGTGATGTAAATGGAAAATGGAAAATGAATAAAAATGAACTTTGTGATCTAATGTGATGTGTGGTTGAGCATACCTGGCTCCGTAATTCCGCAATTGCCTCTGGATGTGTTTCGGAGAGCCTACAGAACAAACTTATCCCCATGCCATTCTCTCGGGCCTCTATGCTCTGAGAATAATCAGGTATGAATTTCCTAATAGAGTTTACCGTAGTAAAAGTTATACACAAGAAACATGAGTAATCACCTACCTGGACAAGTGGAGGCAATTGATAATGATCCCCAACAAGTACAAACACTGAAGCAAATGCTAGGGGGCCCAAGGACACCTGAAATGGCAACATTTGCAATATAATTTTCCTACACAATAATTGTTCATTTTCTTAACTCGTGCCAATGCAAGGACAATAGGCAAACTTTGGGGATGTGACCAAAACTTTGAACTTGTGTTTTCACACCCAAGGTAAGAAAGTGATGCTGTTAGTTGATGTGGGACCTCTAGTAATTTTATTTCTCGCAAGTTGCTGGAAACTGCGAAGCTCATTCTTATTTTGAAGCATAAAATGGCAAGCAAGAAAAATGTATCGGAGTGTGAACTTTTGAGGCTTCACGTGCAAAGGGTAGATGTTTGTCATGAATTTTTCTACTTAAGTTAGGAGGGACTGGTGTGGACCTACGAATGGATTTGTAATTGTTGGAGTCTTGGAAGAACTGAGCCTGTTCCAAGAGATGGTAACTCAACAAAACCTAATTTCACGGGGAAGCTAAGTTGTGCATGTGCGAGGCTATGCCCAATAAATTCCTTATTCCCAAACATGGGAGTGACTATATCATATACTCTATAGCTCAGTAGTAGAAGCTCCACAATATGCTATTGCTACACGCCAGAAATCTCCTTTAGCATGAATAAAGCTTGTCAATTCATGGCTAATCCTCTTGTATTACACTAGAAGGCTGCCAAACAAATTCTGCATCATCTAGGAGGAACAATGAAGCATGGTCTTCACCTAGTTTGGCCTCTTCAATCTTTGGGACTTAAGGTTTTTGTGGTGCAGACTGGGCTGCTGATGTGGATGACCACAGCTCACAGCTCGACATCAGGAGCTTTTGGGGGTTTTTTTTGGGGGGGGGTTCAAAGAAGCAGACCCTGGTGAGACTGAGAAATTAATATTGATTTAATACAGAATTGAAGCTTTGTATGGATCAGGCATGTATCCCTAAATGACTTACTAGTTTTGAGACTAAGACATAGTCCAAGCTTAAGCAGTTAGGACTAAATGGGGACTACCAGATACAGGGCCAAAGGAACAACAACTATCAAATACAAGCAGAAAGCAAGCACCTTGAAGCCTAGGACTATAAGATATCAAAAGAAGTTATTTGTTTTCAGACAACAGCTGGGACAGGGTTATGAATTTTGCTTCTCTAGTATTTTACTCATCTTCTCCTTTGAGGTTTCTATACTAGATATGCTACAACGTTGATATCCCTAGTTGCATGACCCAATTAGTTATGCTTTATCAGTTAGCTTTCTCAAAAAAATTCTTAAGGAAACAAAAAACAAAAAATCCTTGAAAACTACATGCAACATGTGACAACTACAAGGTTCTACAGCATCTTTTATATTTCAATCATATATTCATATATCTGCATATATGTCAATAATGAGAATCATGATGAGAGAGTTAAAAAACATACAGGTAAGGTTGTCTGTCCAGCTTCATCCATAATGCATACATCAAATCTCATGTTGGCAAGCAAGGGACTGGAAATGCCAAGACAAGTAACTGCAACAACTCTGACTTGACCTAACCTTATTTTGATATCTTCAACATTTTGTATACTTGTTGCTGAGATGGAAACTTATTTCATAAGATGTTATACAAAATGATAAATTGAAATGAGAAGCACTAGGAATATATTGGCAAACCTGAAAGGCAGTGTCCTCTGACCACCTCATGCACTGCTTCTGGTCTTCCAATCCGAACAAAATCAATGTCCTAAATCCATTTGTATAAAATGGTGCTATAAAGTTAACAATTCGAGGAAATGTTGTATATTATAGACAATCCAATAATGGAGAGGCATGCATCAATTATTTCTAAAGATTGAGCTAGCAATACCATGAGCTCTCACCCAACTTTAGCAGAACAATGAGAGAACAAATGAAATAAAATTAAAAGGAGGATACATGGTGGAAGCTATCATGATACAGAATGGAAAAGAAAAATGCTTCTATATACATTCTTTACTCTTGGAGATGTCTGTTGTGCGCTTCATAAAGCATACAGAGTAAACAACCACTGAGACTAAAAAATAAAAATAAAGAAGGGAGTCATTGGCTGCATTTAGGTTATGCCATGTTCCTTTTGAAGCGTTTTAAGCTATTAAGTATATTTTAGACCAAAATGTCAAACTACTAAATCTGTTGTTCAATTTTAACCTACTTTCATATTTTGCAAACAATTATATCGTTTATGGCTCTTTGCATGTGCAATATTAGGTCTTCTTTTATAAAATACCTGTGCTTTTAATTTCATGAGTAAATTATCAACTGCAGAGTTTGTATAGGCTGTCAGCAAAATGGAAGAGCCCCTTTCCAGCAAGGCTTTCACAGCATGAACCAACGTAGAAGTCTTTCCTGTTCCAGGCATTCCTAATATAAGCGCATAATCTTTTGCTGCAAGTATCTGACAACAAGAAATAAAGGAGAGCCACAAGAAAGATTATTCAACTTGACATAAAATAAGCAGCTAGATAGGAAAAATTGAACAAATTTGAGCTTCATTGCAAACCTTGAGAATTGCTTTACATTGATCATCATTCAAAGATTTCTTCGACCGAACATATGATATTGCTGGATCCTGACTGACTATAGATTCACAGTCAAACCTAGGAGCCTATATTCAGCATTGCCATAAGGACAGAGAAAAGAAGTAATCAGCATTGGCATCAGCACAGAGAAAAGTAAGTCATTAGCATTAAAGGTAACTTTTATGGTGGGAGTGTGTGCACGCGTTGTTTTGTGCACTTGGGGGGGGGGGGTGATTCATGTAGAAGCAGTAAATGATTAACCTCAAGATCAACAATCATCCTCCGCAGATGAGTACTCCGAACATTTTGTAGAAAAAGTTGTGCAAGACTAAACCTTCAGGGAAAATGCTAGAAAGCAATCATACAACTTTGAACACCAGCAAACAACATAAAAATTAAAGTTTGAAAAAAATCAGTGGTCAGACAAGCACCTCATAGATGCAAATGAAGTCACAAATTCATCCTTGTCGATTCTCCAAACCTGTTGAAGGAGATCATGTGTAGTGGAACATCTTCCAGGAATTCGTAAGCGTTTTGAAAAGGAAACCTACAAATTTTAAGAAGTAAATACTTAGATGTAATTAGTCATATCATTATAACAAGACAGTCTAATCAAGGATTATGCTACCTTGTCTTCAGCTAATATTTGTTGCAAAGACAGACTGATCAAGTGTAATACTAATATTTTGTCAAAAGTGGCCAACATATAATAAAAGAGGAGCAATTATTACAAGTTATTAAGATACTATCACTTACAGATACATGAATCTGGCTAATATCAGAGATCACCCCTTTTGCAATAATTTGCCCACTAGAGTCATTACTCAATATCTAAAATGAAGAAGAGGTAAATTAGAGAGAGAGAGAGAGAGAGAGAGAGAGAGAGAAGGGCCGCAGCAGAAAGTTCTACTGTCACCAAGAAGTCAAGAACTATTATATATATGTTCTTCACTATCGCAGTCCCTCCCAATTCATTAACAGAAAACAGAAAAAAAAAAAAAAAAAGGAGAGTGTAAAAAAACCTGAATCTGAAGAAGAATGGTGAAAGGGGATAGAGAGGAAAAGAGAGAAGAGAATGATGGAGGGAGAGGTTGTTACTTATTCATTGATCATCGTGAATTGCACACTCTTTCTTACCATTGTGGCAGATAGAGGTTTTGATATTTATACAAGTGTGCAGCCTGCTTACTAACTCTATTAATTCCTACTCTTATCCTTTCTAACAGAATTCTAACTTGCCTAAACTACCTTCTATCATTAACTTTCACGTGAATGACTCATAACAGAATGGCTTTCAGCTTATGTAAAATCTAAGAGTAGCTTGTGAGGGTAATTCAGGAAATATACTTGGAAGTTAGTTATAGGTCTGTCTGTGTCTGTGTCATAGCTCGCAGAGGCAGTTACATTAAGCCTAGATCTACTCTTGTAACTTAGATCTACTGAGCTGTTCTTAACTTGCTCTATTAGCCATGCTTCTGTAGTAATTTTGAATGTGGTCACTCCACCTTGCATTCGATAACTATGTTGATTTTGTCAAATATAAGGTTATCATATAACTAAATTCACTTGTTTTAAAGAATAAATAGGAGATTATCCGTACCACATAGTCTCCGCTTGCAAGTGTAAGATCTAAATTTGTTGAATAGGTACTACAATGATCACCATCAGAAACTTCAGAGGGACAATTATCTTGTCTTACAAAACGATAAACAAAGCGATTATCTTTGACAGATTTCTGATGAGGAATTCCATATGAAGCATCGAGAACAATAGAAGAAAGGCTACCACAGTTTGGAGCTTTTAAACTATGTGATCGCCACATCTCTTTCCTTAAAAGCTGAAGCAATGAATGAAGAGAGAAATAGAGGAATTCAGTGAGATAAGACACTTTAAACCATGTCAAATTTGATCAAGACTAAATCTCAGATTGTAAAAGCCTATAAAACAGATTTAGATTGTACCTCAGTCTCCTTGGCTTCCAAGTCAATCAGCCGATCCCAATGGCAGAGGAACTTGGAATGGGAAGATGTAAGGTGGTCAGTAAGAGAATCAAATACATCTTCCAATCCACTGCTTTTTGTGCTTCCACCATGTAACTAAAGCAGTAAAGTACCACAAATAAAACAATTAAAAAAATGAATAAACATATTACCAATAAATTCTTACACATTGTGCAATAACTGTGACATGTTCCATTTGTAGTTCTCTTACAATGCATGTCTGTGCTAAATGATATTTACTAGATTAGACAAGGGTATTAAGTTTGGTAATCATGATTTGGAATTGAGGAGCTATAGACATTACCTAATGGATAAAATGCCACTATCTTTAGAATTACAAATGCAATTCCCAAATGAACATTTTATATATATAAATTTAAGAATGAATCTTTTTTTAGTCGTCTATGTTTTGAACATGTTAAGTCGATCATAAAATTTAAAAAGAATCAGGAGATACAGCCGTAATAGGATTGGCTTCAAAAGTACTTATTATTAACCAAATTGCTATTCTCCATGGGTAAAAGAAGTACCTTGTGATAAATGCTACAAACATTAAGATGGCGACAACCTTTGCAAATGCCAGGACTCTACAATTCAAGCATAAAGTGTGAAATCAGAATCCTGAGTTGTTTAGCATGTTATGACATTATATAAACAAAATGGAAAGCCCATACCTTTAACATTGCTGGAAGTTGTTGCGAGGTTAATGCCTTAAGAATATCACTTGCTAGCTCGTTCCGTCGCATTATTAGGCCAACTAAGTCAGATCTTTGAGCCACAATACCCTTTGTACATAACAGTTAAAACAATGTTAGCTTTCTTAACAGACGCAGATAATGTAGTATGTAAAATCCAATATAATATAGTCTTACCTGTGTCTGATCTGATTGGAGATAATATAGAAGACCAGAATCAATGGTGTTTTGATACCTAATAACATGATCAGAACGACATAAATAAAACAAAAAGTAAAACGTCTTCGCGAAAACTTGCTTCATCATATATGCTGTTAGTGATGAATCATTTGCACCTTTCAGACATCAGAAGAGTATATAAGATTACTTGAGCATTGTGTTCTGCTGATGACTGCAGGTACAATATGCAAGAGTTGTAAGTAAAAAATATCATAAATCTACTGTAATGTTACTAGTGTCTTAAGCATGTCTATTGATGTTTTTTGTTTGTGGTTGATTATAAATTAATAACAGTCGCGCCTGGCCAGCTGGTGATTTCCCGGTTTTGAACTCTACTGGCATAATCTTCTCCTCCAGTTCATCTTTTACTGATTGTACTGTCACTCTGACTGAAGCATCAATCATCCCTTTCAAACCATATTTAGGAGCCCATGCCATCTCTTCAATATCAATTACCTACAATATAATTATATGTTACAAATAATATTCAGAATCCAGAAATGAGCAATATCAATTAATAGGCAGATATGAGCATATCATGGATATGCAATACATTACATTGTTGATATTCATGCTTAGATTAAGAGAATGCTCAGTCAAATAACATCTTTCACACACTTTATTTGAACAAGATAAAATTGTATCAAATAGACAAGATAAAATAGTACAATAAGGCAATCTCCAAAATAAACAAACTGAACAAGCAGATGCATATTTATGGTAAAATAAAAACTTCAAGAGACTTAGCAAGGTCCTTCCACTACAATATGCATATCTATGCCCGCATAATAATACACAATAAACGAATCGGTTTGATTAGAGCTTGCCTCAGATATGGCAACTTTGTTAGGCCTATTGTGAAATCCAAAACAAACATTAGGATCTTCATTTTCCTGCCAAAACTCCATGTCATCAGTCACAACATTAACCAAGAAACAAAAAGAGTAAAAGAAATTAAACACTTTACTAAGAAAATAAATAAATAGATAAATTAATATATAAAAAGAATTATCGCAGAAAAAGAAGAGTTACACATGGTTAGAACTTTGAAATTTTGTATGTAAAGCTGTGTTCTCCTGCTGGAGAATTCTGATATATATACTACATATGGAGAGTAAATACACACTAATTTCAGATGCTAACCTACAGCCGGGCTAAGCTAATGTAGGATATAATTACATAATTACATCTGCACAATCACACAGAATTTGATTATATAATGAAATATGCACAACCCCTTAGAATTTGCAGATTTGAATGAGCAAATATCTGCTAATATACTTGCAGATATTCTTTCAATACTCTGCCATAATATCCAACCAATTACATTCACAGCTACACATTTTACGACAAGTAATTAATTGTTATCCATCCAATAATAAAAAATGAAATGGGATCTTCAATATGAACTTTACTTCCAAATACATCTTAGGGAATCCAGTTTCAAAATATCTTAAAACTTCTTTTCTAGCTTCTACCTCCTTTGACCACCATAGCATAACCACTCTCTTACATTGAACATAGGCATACCAAGTCAGAAACATTTGGCAGCAGAAAGTTTCAAAAGAAAGCACTCACTCTTTTGACATACCTCCTTATTTGTGAACCGTAAAATCCAACTCAATATTCTCGGGACAGCATCAATCAAGGTTTTCCGAACATCACTTTCATTTACTGCAATGTTCACATGCAGAGGAATTAATACTCCCCATGAAGTATTCGAGTGGAAAATCTCAATAACTAAATCAAATAAAATTTCCTCCTGATAAATTCCACACTTGAGGTGCATAAGTAATACATGATACATATATAGACACAATACTACAAATTCACACCTCCACAAGCATACAGACTCTCAATGTTCCTAAGTAATACCACTTCTGTGTAACCTTCCAAGAAGTCAATAGATGGATTGTCTTCTGTGAGCCCAGCCTACACCAATGAACCAAAAAGCATCACCCAAAGAAGAAATATAAATGTGAAGAAGAAAAAAAAAAAAGAACCAGAATCTTTATAACTTAATCATTAGGATGAGAAAACAGATGGATAAAAATGATACAATATGAATTTTAGAGACCTGAAAAATTTGGTGAAGCAAGGTTCCAGTCAATGCTGCAGTAGAGTACTCATTGCATTTTAGCCTCTCATCTAAGACAGTTCTCCTAAGGCAACCAAAACTGCCAGCAACCTGGAAGTTAGCAATAAACACAAATATGAGCAAGCACACAAATATTTCTCTGAATATAGGGGCATTCACCTCAGATAAATAAAACTGAAAGGGCTTTAAATACGCCATAGGATAAAATAAATAAATAAATACACCAAAAAAATTGAACATGAAAATAAATTGATAGAATTTTGTAAGATTAAATGAAGTGCAATGGAGATATCTGCTTCAACAAACAACTTCAAAGAATTTGTATAGAAAAATTATTATTATTATTATTATTATTATTAGATTAGGAAAGAGAGACTATAACTTGAACAACGAGTCAACCGGACATCCTTTACTCTCTTTAAAATTGGAGATGAACCCAGAATCACCAGGTTCAGTTAACAATAAACCCTGCTCCTAAGTTTGAAAAAGTATAAACAAATGAACCTTGTAGACTATTACATTTCTTACTAATAACTAAACTAACCAATGACTAGCAAACTAAACAAAGTCATGAAGTTTACGATAACCACATCACTGACTAGTGATTATCAATTTATCATATAAATCCACCATAATTCACTGTAGACCCAGAATATAAGGATCAATAATTTCTTATATGAAGGAAAATCTTGTAACATGAGAGCTGCTTAATTGGAGATTGTAAGACACCAAATAAATTTTGACTAAATAATAATATGAGATAGTAAATTTAGGAGAAAATCAAAAGATAACTACCCTTGTTCCAGACAGCAGAATGTCTGGGTGCACAATCAAGAAATTATTTTCATGGCCTATATCACAACTTCCTCCTTCATCAAATTGACCGATTATGTTTACAGTATCTCCAGGTGCAATTACACTGAAAAACCTGAGATCATGGAGAAAGAAAATTAGAAATATAATAACTTGATGAAGAATAACTGGCAGGAAGAACAAATGTAAAACTAAGAACTAAAACTTGTGACTATTCTCATCGAAGAACTCAGCTACGTGTTTAACTATAACCGGAGTAAATAACTGAAAAAATAGATAAACAAAAGATATATAGAGAAAACCTAGTTATTGAGGAATGGAGTTCCATAGTGCCTAGCAGCAATTTAACTTAATGGCACTGTAAATTGCACGAATATGAGCATGAGTTGTATGGTACAGGTGCAGGTAGGGAGTATAGTTTAACAATAGTTCCAAAAAATAGGGTAGGGATTGCGGAGGATACATTATATAGGAATAACACCATAAATAATGAAATAAAACCATGAGATAAATACAATTTTCAGTGAGACAATGCTCAATTTGGTCTCTGAGATTTTGCCTGTAATCAATTTAGTCCCTGAGTTTTATAACAGTGAATCAAGTTGATCCTTCTATAGTTCTATCACCAATCTAGTCACCAGAAGGCTTATGTGTGCAATTGTTGCCACAGTGGCAGTTTAACAGCTAAATCACATGACAATGAAAGTGTTGAACTGAATTTAGTTTCTTAAGGGACTTAACTTGGCCATTCAATGAGCTAACTTTATAGAGGTGGATGACTCAATTTAGTCCATTGAAAGACCAAATTGAGTCTCACTCCTTTGGTGCTAAATACCCTGTTAATTAGATTGGCGATGAACCGACGAAATAGCTAACTTGATTCATAGTTATGAAACTGGGACCAAACTAAGCACATCTAAATTTAAAACACAAGTACCAAATTGATTATCAGGTTAAAAAACAAGGACCAAATAGATACTTATTCAATTTTCGATATATACTAACTCCGTAATTTTTCAACAGAACTCCATCAAGTATATCAAGTAAAATAACTAAAAAGGCATAAGATTTGACAAGGTGAAGTAGTAATTTATTTTCTTTTAGTAGTAAATCAAACAACTGGAGTCACATAAATTTCTACAGATCACTGCAAGGAAGGGAATAAGGATGGCATCGAATAGACTCTGGGACTTGAAAGAGAGTTCTTTTTCCGCCTTAAAGAATGAATAACAAGATCACGGCCACTTATAGATAAGAGCAAGAGTTTTGGCTTTATCCTTTCCATCGAGCTGTTTGGTCTAGTTCATCTGCTCTTCACTACCATCTATCTAAGCGCTAAGAAAGGTTCCCGTCTGGCTATCTCCTTCTCAGATGAGAGTAGGCATGAGAACTCAATCACGAAATGCCACAGTAGGCTTGTTTTCAAGAAAAAACGGGTTTCAATAAAGGTCTCAATGACAACCTAACCATGCATGAGTTAAGCCTCTATATGTATAACACTTATACTCAATAACTCAAACAAATAACTAGACTATAATTACTTGACAGCTTCTCTTTCAACAGTACAATAATATTCCAAATACAAAAAGGTTGAAATGCCAAAAATATGAGACATAGTCAATGATATAAGTTCAAGTACACTAAAGCACATTAGCTTAACACAATGATATAAGTTCAAGTACACTAAAGCACATTAGCTTACCACTCATCCCTCAAGTTTACAACCCGCTCCTCTCCAGTTTGCTCATTTAGTAAGCGAAGCACCTGGAAAGCAGTGGATCAACTAAAACATTAGTCTGATGCTTAGAATCCATAAGTAGTTGCCAAATAAGCCTTACTACACCTTGTATGGGGATCGAGCATCAGCAGCAGATGAATCAGCAGACCTAGAATTTTCAGACACCTAAAATAGAAAGCAAATACAAGGATGCCCATGATAATTCATGATGTTTCAACCAGAAAATTAGTTAAAAAACAGAATACAATAACATGAGCATACCTGCAAAACCAGATAACTAGAGTCAGCAACCATATCCTCTTTAGATCTATGTGATCTTGTTCTTTCATCAGCATGGTTGGCTCTAACAGGGAGCTCATCAGCAATGCCGTCACAACATTTTAAAGAATCAGTTCCCTTGTTACAAACAGTAGCGTCATCAACAGCAATGGCATCTTCAACTTGATCTAACAGTTCAAGCAAAGTCTAGAGAAAAAAAATTTCATATCAATATACATGTCTTCCTTTGATAATCCTCTTATTATGGTAACTCACAAGCAACTTTATCAAATAAGAAAAATGGTTTCGCTATGGTTATGAGTTAAACTTCCTTTTATTCATTGATTATATACATAGTAATTTTTCTGTGAAACTGGAGAGTAGAGACACAGAAAAATTGATTAACATATGACAAGTTAAAACCTACGCACATAAACACAAAGAAAACAAAGTAATTGATTCCAGATGTTTATGACAGTCATGCTGTCCATTGTTTCAGATTCAAATTTTTACCCTCCAGATATGGTTTGGATGTGTCACATTTGAGATGGCATCCTTTAACTTAAGTTTCACTTATGTTAAATAATTTATAATTCAAAGTTTATTCAGTTTCTGGTCCTTCCCCATCCAACTGTTTCTATTATCTATTTTATACGCACATACACACACAATTTTCATAATTCGCAAAGGTCCTTGTTCTTTAAAGGTGTAGTAAATTGCAAGTTAGTTATGGAACAATCAATAGTTAAGCTAGATCTGAAAGAATTTCTATCACAAAGATCAAACAGAGGACCATACCTTTTTGTGCTGTCTGAGATAAAGTTGATCAGATGGTCCAGTGCATTGAATGTCATTAATAGGATGCACCTACAGAAGCAATATGAAAGAAAGGTATTCAAACTTATCATTTAGATATGAGTAAAAATCAACTCAACCAATAAAAGTAAACATTGAAGAGGACCTTCTTTTTTTCTACAAGACAAATAGTGGAAACCTCATGGAAGATTTATCAGGTCCTAAGAACCAATAGACAAAGAAAGTAAATCACCTTATCGGGACAATGAGACAAAGAGGGTGGAGTCCTGAAGGGACTCTGTCTGCTAGATACTCCAGAGTAGCTCAGAGTAATTGGATTGGTGTCAAAATCCACACTTTGTTCTGGATTTATCCTTTTCAAGCCTAATTTACTCATTGAAGGTAGAGCTTTTGCAGAAGCCTTGGGAGTTGGTGAAGTAAGCAATTCGTCAACCTTGTCATCTTTATCCCGAAAAGTCTGCAAACTTCATTGTTATGACACAACCTCACTTAGTATTTAATTAAAAGAAAATGCTTCTCATAAACATGCCTTATCTTCTGAGCAGCTACGAAATGGCAATAAGTTGAGTCTTGAAGAGTCGGCCAACGCTTTAATGACATTTGGCACATGTTTAGAAACAGCTTGGAGTCTTTCGTTCACTGGAGATATCTTCCATGTGACCTCATCAACCCCATAATCTTGAGTCTGCTTTATAAACTATCCTCACAACATATTGCGGAAATTTCAACGTTAAGGAACGAAGAACAAACATAACATGATGCATAAAGAACCATACTCAACTACTGTACTTGAACACAACAGCCAGTTGCAAAATACAAAGATACTAATATTGGGAATTGCCCGCAACCAAAACACACACTAAACTTGGTCAAGAGAACACACTTAATGATTTTACGAAAGCATAGGCCGGGGAAAAATAGACCAATGTAACTTGTGCTAGAAAACTCCTAAAAGGCTCAAGTTTGAGCATCGAGTAGGGAATACTCGTCCGAATTGATACTGATATACAGCTCATGACTTTTGATCTTTAAATTGAACCAATTTAAACATTGAAAGAGTAATTTAATGAAACCAAAGAGTAAATGCAATTACCATTCCAGGTGAGAATTTGAAGCGCTTAAGCGGCATAGCTTTAGAAATATCTGGGGACAGCTCAGACACAATATCTTCCATCACATTATCAACCGGCACCACCGACTTCTCAGTAGGAGTATTCTGGGACGGTCCATTGTTACTTCTATTATCATTATTACTAATATAATTTGTATTACCCTTGTCGTCGCTAGGTTTTTGCGGCGATGGTTGGGGAGTCACCTGCACAACGGTGCTGCAAATCGGGTCTCTGGTTCGGGCAGGGAGAGGGTCAGAAACTGGTTTAGCGGCGGAATCGGAAGCATTGTTAGTTTGGAGCTTTTGGGAGGCGAGGAGAGCGTTGTTCTGTGTGTGGCGATCAAAGAAGTGCTGGATGCCGAACTTGGAAGGTTGAGGGTTATGCTTCTTGGACGCAGAAGAAGAAGAAGAAGAAGTGTTGTTCTTCTTCTTTGGAGGCATTTTCCGAAATCCTTTTGTTAATAGCTTCTGGCTGCGTCGATATTAAGGGTACTTCCTTTGTTCAAGTTGCGGGTTTTGCAGAATTAAGCAGCCGAAGACATTGCTCCCAAGAGAAGCAATTGGGTTCTGATATAAGGAGTATGTGGGTTGTGATTGAATGATACAAGGAAATGGAGGAGATTTTTCGGTTGGTAGGGTGTGGAAAAAAATCTGAGTCTTGAGTTAAGCGACTCGGCGGGAGTATACCATCTGGGTACCACAGGGCGGGAATGATTTTTGTGTTTTTTTTATTTATTTAATTATTTATTGATTCTAAATTAATAGACCTTTTTTAGGAGTTAACTCCAGCTAAATTGATCCAATAATTTATGGAAAAGTCTAGGGGACCAGCAGTTTTGTTGAATTTTGTCCAGTATGTAACCAGCAGAGGAAGGTGAGCCATTGGATGAAATCTCACACCAATCTCACACCATCAAATCATCATTGATGGCTAGTTGATGGCTAACAATCACAAAAATTGCTGGCCTCCTAGCATTGCTCATAATTTATTGGTCTAAAACGAAAATCAACAAAAATCGTCTATACTATTATTTGCAAAAAGGTCATGCACTTCGATCTATCAGATTTTATCAAAATCGTTTTTAGATTCTTTGTTCTTCTTCTTCGTCATCTCAATAATTTTTCAATTTTTTAAAAATTTCTTTCAAATAAGATGCAGAATCTCCAAATCTGGTTTTCATCTCTTTCAATCTTGTGTTGCTTCATTATTTTTTTCTCTAAGAGAGATATTTTATTGAATAAGATAATAGCCAATTAGAGTCAATTAGTTGAAAAATATGGGATCTTTTATAAAAAAGAAAAAATAACTCTCCATTATCCTAATTTTTTAAATTTCAAAACTAAAAATATAAAAGATCGATTTAAATTGGTTTAGGTTGTAGTTGTTCCCTATATTTTTTCATAATGAAAAAGTTCTACCCACACAAAAAAAGGAAAGCTTGCCAACAATGACTAGCAGCAGAATAAAAAATAAAAAAAACTGAGCTAAACCATCTGCATTAATAGAGCACGAAACTGTAATTATACACTCCTTGATCTAAGTCATTCACCTATTGCAAAATTCTATTTTTCTCATCATTGCTCAAACAAAAAATTATTTAACTATGTCGTAAGCCTTACTAATCTATCTTCAGAGCTAAATCATAACTATCATAATTTTTGTTCTTTAAAGAATACGTGAATTCATTAGCAATTAGTATATTATCTCTTAGTGATTTTCTTCATATGAAGAGATCCGCCTGCATAATTATCCAAAGAAGTTATGGCAACCTGAGTAATCACATCATAAAAGATCTACAACTGTATCCAGTCCAAAAACATGTTAGAAAGACACTTTTTAAGCATAACCTTGTACATCTCCCAAACTTCATAGAGAGATTCATCTTCTTATTGCCTAAAGGTCTAAACATCAATTCTTAGCTTGCTCAGCCTACAAGGTGAAAAGAATTTGGTCAAGAACCTGCTGACCATATTATCCTATGTATCCAGTCTCTCTTTGGGTCGTTTATCAAGCCATTGCTTGGCTCGGTCCCGTACAGCAAACAAAAAGAGCAACAACCGATAAACATTAAGATGAGCTCTATTAATCGTTACTGTATCACAAATCTGCAAAAAATTTGAGATGAACAAGTTTGCGTCTTCCTGCGAGAGTCCATGAAACTGACAGTTTTGTTGCACTAAAGTAATGAGTTGAGGCTTTAACTCAAAATTGTTGGCATTCACAGGGGCACAACAATGCTACTGCCATAGAAAGTGGAATTTGGAGCAGTATAAGAACTACGTCCTTCTAGGTTGCTCAGGAACATTAGGAGAATTAGGAATAACAATATTGTTGTTGTTATTTGCCTCCATAGTAATTTTTTCAACTTTCTCCTCAAAATTGTCCTTGGACTTTCAACGGCTCTATAAGCTCTAGCCTGCTATTGGCGTCTTCTAACGGTCCTTTTAATCTTAGGATCAAAATTAAGAAAAGATTCCTTGTCTCTGTTCCTACTTATAAACATATAAAAAATAGGAAAAAGTGAGAATCTCTACATTAGAATGAAGAGAATTCCCAGTGAGACAAACTAAGTAAAAAAAATAAAATAAGTTAAATAAAAGAGGAAAAATTTTTGAAAATAAAAAAAAAAAGAAAGAAAGCAAAGTTTTCAAAAATTTAAAGAATAAAAATAAGTAAATTAAAGCAATAAAACGTCTATTCTAGATAATTAAACAACGGGTAGTTGTCAATCACAGTTAATCTCAGGCAATGGCGCCAAAATTTGATGCGAAATTTTGAATACCACAAACTAATCGGCAAGTGCATCAGGTTATACCAAGTAATAACTCAGGTGAGTGAGTGTCGATCCCATGAGGATTATTGGACTAAGCAACAATAGTTGAGTGATTAGGCTAGTTAGACAAGCTAATTGAGTGGTTTCAAGTTCAAATAGTATAAAATAGTAAAGTGGAGAATGCAAGAAAGCAAATAGTAAATGGTTGGTGAAAATAGTATGAGAAAACAGTTAAGGGTTCGAAGATATTTAAATTTTCGAATTAACAATTCTTATCAACTATTTTAATCAAGCAAAGATTCAATTCATGACAAACCTTAAGCGATTAAACCCTAATTCCTTAGTAATTTAATCTCCTCAAATCCAATCAACTACTAATTCCTTGGTCACTTAATTTAAATTAGAAGATTAAGTTCAATTCTAGTTTATGAGCCACACAAACCCTAAGTACCAAAAGATAAGATGATTATATAACACGTATCATGTTAAATCCAGATAATAAGAGAATTATCAAGAATTGATTTCAAGCTATTATTCAAGTGATTTAACTTTTTCAAGATTCAACAATAATTCAATTAGAAAAGGAGTTATTTTCTAATATACTCTAATTCCTATGATGAAGAACGAAATCATTCCTTGAATTCAAATCAGTACAATGATTAAGAGTAGAATGACAACAGTATTAATCCATTAAATTAAATAGAGCTCATAACCTTAACAGTGGAGATTTAGTGTCTCATGACTCAGAGAAAAACCTAGAATAAAAAGTGTAAAAGTGCAGAATGAGGAAAAAGAAGAGAAGAGAGCCCACAAGGCTGAATCTTTTCTCCTTTTATATCTAATCCTAACTGATTTGAAATTAAAATTCTAAAAACCTAATAATATCTTTTTCCAATTCAAAAATTAATTAAAAACATAAGTGACCCTTCCATGGAGAATAGCTGCGTGTGTGGTCCCCACCTAGAAACACAGACATGGCACTAAACGATGAGCAGTGGTGTTTAGTGCCACCAAAACAGAATGTTTCTCTTCTTTTATGGGCACTTGGTGCTAAATGCCAGGTAGTGACATTTAGCGGCACCTTCGCAAAATCTTAGCACGCTTTACGAGGCACCTGGCACTAAATGTCGAGTCGTGGCATTTAGCACCAGATTCATAGAGAGCTTGCACGAAGTACAAGACATCTAGTGCTGAATGTCAAGTAGTGGCGTTTAGCGCCACATTGACAGCGTCAAAAAGCAACAAGCACTAAAGTTGCTTACAATAATTCAAGCATAAATAAAATGCTACTTGGGGAAGTTCCGGCCTAACTACAAAAGGACATTTAAAAAATTCTTTACAAAGTTATATTATGTCAACGATCTTTCCATCAGCCACTTTCTTAAAGACCCCGACATTGGAGACGTCCAGGTCGCGAGCTATAAGTTTGACTTGGTCCAGCATATTCTTCTCAATATCAAAAGCGCCATCCACAGCAGCTTGTGTAACACCCTTATAACCAGAATGTCACGCTTCCAGCTACACCACTCTGATAGCGAGGATATTACGACGACTTCCATATACTTAATAATAAAATATGAGCCTTTTTATAAAAATATAATATCAATGGCGAAGGGAAAGTATAACTAATATATACAAATAGAAACAGCACAGCTAAAGACTTAACGAAAACTTCATAAGCTTCCTCGTCCGTCCTGAAAAGAAAAGTCTATAGAGGGTGAGAATCTAACCACACGGTCTCAGTAGAGAAGTTCAGAATCGTTATAAGAGGATACATATAAAGAAGAGTATGGATTTCCAGAGCGATTATCGTTCGTCTTATGAATCTATTCAAAAATCAGCATATAAATAATCCGAAAATCTAACTTCATATATTTATTTACAAAATGTTCCAATCTCGATAAATCACATAACATTTCAATATATACCAAAGGATAAATCGATCCAAACTTACCAATAATGGCCTCTAGCCCAAGCATAACCAATCACGGCCTCCGGCCCAACATATAATTAAACCTCGGCCTCCGGTCTAACATATAATCAAATCTTGACCTCCGGCCCAACATATAATCAAACACAATCAATTAACAATGAATCACCATAATCCAAATCAACCAGTCACAATCACAAATAATGAAGTTCAAACACAATTAAGAGCAATTATAGCAAGTATAGTAATTAGCAGTTAATCAGAAATATTCACATAGGTAAATCAAATACAATATGCGTACCCAAACAATGTCACATAGATGCATATAATGCATGCCTATCATACTGACCATGAGCTCACATGTCGGTTAAATTGCCAAAACCTGACACATCGGAAGGAGAGTGCCCTGTACAGTGTACACCTCGCAGGGTTGAGTGCCCTGTACACCTCACAGGGTTGAGTACCCTATATATCTCGCAGAGCTGAGTGTCCTATGCACCTCGCACGGTCGAGTGCCCCTGTATATCTCGTGAGCGGGACATCACCACCGTCCTCATTGTGAGAAACCAACTTCCCCACAAAAATCAATTATAATCATCATCTTCATCAAATTCGTTATTAATATAATCATAATCTCATATTTCATTCTTAGGATTCTCAACTTGAAATTTATATTCTTTGAATAACTTCCTCAACTCTTATATTTGATTCTATTAAAACCTCCAACTCACTTCTATTCTCAAAACCTTTAGGTAATTAATTAATTAACTTTTAAAACTTTACTTTAACTAACCCATTTTCAAGAAATCTTTCATTATGCATTCTTCCTTTTCGTTGCTAACCGAAAATAAGTTAATTCAATAAAACTTCTCAAAATATAACTCTTTAATCCAAATTTTTCCAGATAAAACTTCAAAACAAGCTTTAAAACTTCCAAAGTCTCGTAAACATAACCTTAAACAATGAAATGCATTAATATATCAGAACATTCAAATTTTCATCATCAAAATAAGGAACTAAGTTTTGATAACTTATTAGATTTATAGAGGAGCTTTACTTGGTCTTCCATTTTTCAACTAAAAACAATATCAACCAATATCCAAATTGCTTTTCAAACTTTTGAATAACCAAAGCGTAATAATTCATATTAAATCCAAACATCAATATGGATCCGTCATTATCATGCACGTAAACATTATTAATATAACTCAATTTTCACTTAAATTCTTATAAAAATTTTGGCAACATCTCTTCTGAAACTCGGACTTTACCACCTTTACGGGTTCCCTAATTTTCATAATTTCTCAATTTATCTTGACCCAAAAGCAACACTCAATCCAAAATGAACCAAATCAATTAGAATTTTCAGGATTTAATAATATCGCATCAACTCACAAAAATATACTTCATCAAACAAATTTCAATCCAACGCCCAAATCAAGAAATTCAATGTAACCAAAAAAGTACAACAATCCATCACTTTCAATAATTCAAGCAAAACCAATTCAACAATCACCAACTCAATCAAGAAACCACTTTAACCATGAAACCCCAACATCATCAATTACTCTTCATATTTCAATTCCACGCAAATATCGCGTTATCACACAACCACAAAATAAACATTCTCAATCAACTAATAAATTAATCAAACAAACAATTACATCCATCCCACACAACTCAGTTCAATCCATAAAACTTACAAAATCATAAAAGTATATTTTTCATGTCAATATCGACTTGTAACCATTCTTGAAAATAAAAACATTTTAAGTAAAGCCCTTACCTCAAATAGTTGAAACCCGAACACTGTAAAACGCGTCAAAAATCCTTTTCTCCCAGCTCGTAATAGCGGCAACCACATCCACAGTTCCATTCCACTTCTACAACAACGACGACAACTTTAATCGCGACATGCAATAACCAGACCTCGATCCTATGTTATCAAAACCTTAGAATCTTTAACAGATATAACAGAATACTGATTTTAAAGGTTCCAAAATGAAAATGCTTACCATAACTAAGGAGGAACTACTAAATCGAACAGCAGTAGCTCCAGTGGTAGTTCCGACGGCCACAGCCACGGCAACGAGGTCATAATAGAGCCAAAAGAAGTGGCGACAAGCTCCAAGTAGCTCTGGCGGATCCCAACAGCGGCTGCCTTAAACACCGTGACCCAAACAGTAGCGAAGGCAGCCTCTGGCAACTCCGAGGCGACGTTTGCTCGACGGCGGTGTGTAACACCTGATGATTGGATTTTTGACGGTTTAGAATTTCTCAAATAAAATCTCGTCGAAGTATAGTTTCTAAACCAAGCAATAATACTTTCATACAAAAAGTTGTTTGTCACTAAAACAAACCCCTAAATTTATAAACCGAAGTATTCAAACCTTGGGTCGTTCTCCCTAGGAATTACAATAAAGTGTCTTGTTATTGGTTATGAGTTATTTTGGGGTTTTGGATAAGAAGCATGAAAAGTAAATGGCAATGAAAATAAACTAACAACTATAAAAGGCTCTTGGCAAGGTATGAAAATTAGAAGTCCTATCCTAGTTATCCTTCTCAATTGTGATGAGAATTGTTCATTGCTACCACTTAGTTAATCCTTACTAGATAAAGGAAAGTCAAGTGGATGAATCAATTTAATTCCTCAAGTCCTAATCAACTCCTAAAGGAAAGACTAGCCTTAGAGGCATTCAAATCAATTAGCAACTTCTAATTATCAATCAACAAAGGAATTAGATAACTCAAGAGTTACTAATTACTCTACCTAGGCCAAGAGGAACAAAACCTACACTAAAATCCAACCAAGCATTTCATCAAACACTTGGAAGGCACAAAAGGAAAACATAGTAAATCAACAACAAGAATAGAATCTAACAACAATTATTGCAAAGAATTAACAACAACAATCAAGGAAATCACAATTATCATGAATTACCTCAATTTGCATTATTGAAAGAAAACAAAGGAACAACAATCTATCCAAAACAAAATGAAGAATTACAATTATTAAAGCACATAACTAGAAAGAGAAAGAGGAGAAGATTAAGAATTGGTAAATGAAAAGTGAATCAAAGCATGAATTAAACCTAGATCTAAGAGGGAGATTAACCTAAACCTAATCCTAATTCTAGAGAGAAGTGAGAGCTTCTCTCTCTAAAACTACTTCTAAACTAAGCTATGACTAATGGTAACTAACTTCTAATGTATGAGAGTATCTTCATTTCCCCTTCAATCCTTGGCTTAAATAGCATCAGAAATGAGTTGGATTGGGCCCACAAGGCTTCTAAAATCGCTGGCCACGTTTTGCTTTAAGTGAACCATGTGGCAGCAACGGCGTGTGCGCGTACTATGCGCGTGCGCGCTACCATACGTGTAGCAACTATGGCAAATCTTATATCGTTTCGAAGTCCCGGATGTTAGTTTTCTAACCCAACTAGAACCGCATCATTTGGACCTCTGTAGCTCAAGTTATGGTCGTTTAAGTGCGAAGAGGTCGACTTGACAGCTTTCCGGTTCTTTCATTTCTTCATGAGTTCTCCATTTGGGTTCTTTCATCTTCAAAGGTCAAATTTATCTTCGGCCCAAGTGATACGATCCCACTCCATTTGGGTTTATGGTCCAATGTAAAGAGCTAAGTTCGTATTTTTGTGTTTTTTGGTATCGAGCATTTTTGTTAACCCTAATATATGAGGAGTGTTCAAAATCTAACCTGGCCTCAAAGCATATTTTGACATTTTTGTCGGATTAGGTTTGAGTTTTTAATCTACTGGTATAATTTTTAGTACGAGTTTGAGTCATACTTTGAATAAACCTAACATAGTTCGAAGTCGTATTTTATCATATAAAATATTATGTTTGAATTAAAATCTAAATAATAAATTTATTATATCATTTTTACTTTTATAATACTATAAAATTTGAGAGATATTTGTATAATTTTAGAATATATTTAATGGTAAAAATTTACGTACAGTTATTTTCATTTGAAGTTAATAATTCAAAATTATTTGATAATAATTTAATCAAATTCGTCAAATCATATAACAATTTTCAACTATTAAATTGATAAACTCTTCACCATATTTAATATATATTATTTTAGATATATAGTTTTTGATATTGATAAGTCCGTTATAAATCGGTTACATAATATAACTTAGCTACATACATTATAATTCGGCCGTTAAATATAAAAAATGTATTAAAACGTTATGATATACTTTTATCTATTACTAATACAAACTGGTAATGGAAAAATAACTACTGATGCTTATACCTATTATAAAAGGAGAATAAGCTGAAAGGAAGGGGTAACAGATGGATTCGAGAATTACTTTTTAGAAGAAGCTCATTATTCACACACTGACTTAAGCATCAGAGTACCTTTTGTATGTGTCCACCTCCTTGCTCTCTTGGTTTTGAGGTATACCTCATCCCGACGGAAAGTTTGAAGACAACCACTGGAGGACGAACAATCCCAAATTCGAGCCACACAAGAACAATTGGCGCCCACCGTGGGACCAAAGATTTTTTTTTCTGTGGGCTCCAGGATTTTTAGGTGTGTCTGTGGCTGACCATCATCATTCAACGCCATCCGAGCTTCTTCGGATTGTAACGGAGTTACAACAGGCTAATCAGCGCATGATGGAAGAAATCAAAGAATGGAAAATCAGATAGCCGAGCTTACCAATGCTTGGATAACTCATAATGATGATCATCACAAACAACCAGATGATGAGGAAGCAAACTCCGAACCAACCCATGTTTCTGAAACTCAGGAACCAGGTGAGGATCAACCATTCAATATAGAAACAGAATCAGACAACATAGTTAGTCCATTCACCAAAGATGTCATGAATTTCCAATTGCCTAGAAACTTTGCATTACCAACTTTAACTCCTTATGATGGCTTGGGTGATCTGAAACAACATGTGAAAAATTTCGTTCCATGGTGTTAGTAAACGATGATTCTGACCCTATTTTATGTCATTGTTTTCCTACTCTTTTAGACGGTCCTATACTTGATTGGTTTTCTTCTTTGCCTATAGAATCTATTTCATGTCTTCAGGAGCTAGCCAAGCTGTTTGAATATCAGTTTGCGGCATCTTCTATTTATTTGCATGATTCAGATTATTTAAGCACGATCAAACAGGGACAACATGAAGGTCATTGGGACTATGTTACTCGATTCACTAAGGTGGCCATGAGCATTCCGAATATCCATTTAGAGGTACATTTACATGCTACTAAAAGTGGACTTCGCTCAGAAAAGTTTCAAGAAACTATAGCTATTGCTAAACCACGAACCTTAGCTGAGTTTCGTGAGAAAGTTAAAGGTCAAATAGAGATTGAGGAGCTTCAATAAGCTCGAAGGTCCGAGGAAAGCAACAATAATAAAGACGACGATAAAGCTCAAAAAAGTAATAACCTTTTCGGTTAACGCCACGTTATGATTCTTAACACAATTCAATACTAGAAGGGAAGAATAATCAAGGAGATCCTGAACGGAAAACTTATAAAACCTCCTTGGAAGGCTATAAATGATCAAGATTTGAAGAATGTGGATAAGTTGAAGTACTATGCCTTTTATAAATAATATGGTCTCACTACTGACGAGTATGTTGTAGCCAAAGACCTACTAGAACGATTAGCTCGGCAGGGGCATTTGGATAAATACATCGATGGCCACATTCAAAAGCGCACCGAGCATTCTACCAACCACTCTTCTGCCGGACAGTTTTCTGGTGAAAAATACAAAATCACTTATATTGAAGCTGATCAACCCCAAGGTGTTATTAACTGCATATCTCGGGGCTTTGCTGGTGGAGGATTTACTAGCTCTGCCTGCAAATGTACATACCGAGCTATGCTTTCGGTAGAAGATGCTGTTAGTAATCCCCAACCTCCCCCACCTTTCCAGAAATGGTATTCAATCCATCTGATTTCAACACAACTGTAACAAACATAGATGAACCAGTGGTGAAATCTATCCAATTGGGGGATTTAATTGTTCGAAAAGTACTTTTGGATCTTGGAAGCAGTGCAAAGGTCATTTTTTATTTGACATTTCAGAAGATGAAATTAAGCAATCCCATACTACAATAATCCACTGGAGACTTAGTGGGTTTTTCAGGTGAACGTGTACCTGTTTCAAGATCTGTGTGGTTACAAACCACACTGGGTGAGCATCCTCTAACCAAAACTTTAGACATTCAATATCTTGCTGTTAATTATTTTAGTATTTATAACTTAATACTTGGCTGACATTTTTTGAATAAATTTGATTCCATAATATCCATAATTCATCTGTGTGTCAAGTTTCATGTGCAGGACAATTTGTTGCTACCATCCGTAATGATCACCGTGAAGCTCGGCACTGTTATAATGCCAGTCTAAGAACATTGGATAGAACTATAGGTGACCATATCAATGTTGTTCACAACTCGGTCGATCTTTCGACATTATCCGAGTTAGATCTGAGGGCTGAACTCCAAGACCGACCTACAACAATAGAGGAATTACAAAAGATTTTTTTTCACTAACGATCCAAACAGGTTTACCTATATAGGTGCAACTTTGCAGGGGTGAGAAAGATAGGCTTCGAGAATTTCTTCAACAAAATGCATATTCATTTGCTTGAACACCTGCAGATATGCCTGGCATAGACTTTTCTGTCATTTCTCAGAAACTGGCACTAAGTTTCTCTGCCCGACCTATAGCATAAAAAAAAGCAGAACCTTGGCATGGATAAGCATCAAGCATCCTTGGAGGAGACTAAGAAACTCATTGATGCTGGCTTCCTCCGAGAAATCAAGTTTACAACTTGGTTAGAAAATGTTGTTATGGTAAAGAAACATATTGGGAAATGTCGCATGTATGTTGATTTTACTGATTTGAACAAAGCTTGCCCAAAGGATGCATATCCTTTACCATCTATTGACACTTTAGTTGATAATACTTCTGGTTTTGGTATTTTAAGTTTTATGGACGCATATTCTAGTTATAATTAGATTTTAATGCTTCATTATGACCAAGATAAAACTGCTTTTATAACCAAA
The DNA here is from genome assembly GCF_003086295.3 of Arachis hypogaea. Classification (NCBI taxonomy): domain Eukaryota; kingdom Viridiplantae; phylum Streptophyta; class Magnoliopsida; order Fabales; family Fabaceae; genus Arachis; species Arachis hypogaea. The sequence goes on along the minus strand of NC_092041.1, from coordinate 102,726,084 downwards.
TATGGTACTTTTGTTATAAAATCATGTCTTTTGGTCTTAAGAATGTAGGGGATACCTATCAAAGACTTATGGATAAAGTATTAGCCAAACAAATTGGTCAGAACATGGAGGTATATGTTGATGACATGGTGGCCAAGACTAAGATCGGTCAATCACACATCGCCGATCTTGCTGAAATCTTCACTGAAATAAGAAAATACAACATAGGATGAAACCCAGAAAAATATGCCTTTGGTGATCAAGGAGATAAATTTCTTGGTTTTTTACTTACACACCGAGGTATAGAGGCAACCGAGACAAATATTGAGCTGTCCTAGAATTGAAGAGTCCTCAAACTGTCAAAGAAGTTCAACAGCTAACAGGGAGACTCGTAGCTTTATCTAGATTTTTACTTTGCTTAACTTTTAAATCTTTCTACTTTTTTCAATCATTGAAAAAGAAAAATAATTTTAATTGGGATGATGCATGTGAAAATACTTTTACAAACCTTAAAGTTATTTTTTTGAAACCTCCTATCTTACAAAAGCCAGAACATGAGGAGGAGCGCTTTATCTTTATCTATCCATTATTGATTGGGTTATTGGCTCCATTCTTGTTATACAAAGGAATAAAATTCAACAACCTATGTACTTCATAAGTAAATCACTACAACATGCCAAACTTCGTTACCCGAAGATAGAGAAGCTCGCTCTGGCTTTGGTGTTTTCAGCTAGGCGACCTTATTTTCAAAATCATGTTATTCTTGTTCGGACTGAGCAACCGTTACAACAAATGCTTATTGAATTAGAGTTCATCGCCAAATTTACCGCTCCTGACCCAAAGGATCATTTCATTGAATGGACCTTTTATGTTAATGGTGCTTTGAATTCACAAGGGTGTGGAGCTGACATCCTTCTTGATGATGGTAATGGAATTGTCCCGGAACATTCTTTATATTTCTCTTTAAAGGCAAGCAACAATTAGGCCGAATATGAGGCCCTCATTGCTGGCTTGATATTATCAATAGACTTGCACATTTTAGGACTAAAGGTACATTGTGACTCTCTATTAGTGGTTCAACAAGTAAACAAATTATTCCAAGTCAAAGACTCTCTTTTGGTAAAATATTTAGATATTGTCAAATCCCTCATTTCTCATTTTTCCAGATTTGAAATTCGTCACATCCTGAGAGAACAAAATCACAGAGCTGACATTTATCTAAGCTAGCAAGTACACAATCACATACTTTAATTTTATTACAATCTACCTTAGTTACACCAAGTGTAAATTTGACCGATATTTTAAGTGATACTCAGGTTCATGATAGGTGATAGCCTTATATTCAGTATTAAAAACTGGAAATATACCATCAGAAGTCGACGATCTAAAAAAGTTTTGGCAACAAGCTTTTTTCTGTACCTTGTTGAATGACATCCTCTATAAACGAAGTTTTCCTCGCCTACTTTTAAAATACTCAAACAGGTCAGAAGCCGATCTTGCTTTAGCAGAAGCCCATGAAGGAATATGCGGTACACACATGGGAGCTCGGAGTTTATCTTCAAAAATACCCCGGGCAGGATTCTATTGGCCGAGTTTTCAAAAAGATTGTTGTGAAAAAGTAAAGACCTGTGACAACTACTAGAAACATGCTCCATTAATACATGTACCTGCCAATCTATTACATAATTCTAAAGTAAGTTGGCCTTTTTACCAATGGGAAATTGATATTCTCGTTCCCTTTCCTATAGCACCAGGTCAGATCAAATTTTTAGTAGTTGCTATTGATTATTTCTCTAAATGGATTGAGGCACAACCATTGGCTAAAATAACGTCTCAAAAAATGATTTCATTTGTTTGGAAACATATCATATGTAAATTTGGTATACCTCAACAAGTTATCACTGACAATAGTCGCCAGTTTGTCGATTATTCTTTTACCTATTTTTCACAGAACCTTAGAATTCATCAACATTTTTCTTCAGTTGAGCATCCGCAATCTAACGGATTAGCCGAGACAACCAACAAAGTCATTTTACATGCCCTAAGGAAGAAGCTAGACGATGCTAAAGGCCTTTGGACCGAATTAATTCCAGAAATAATTTGGGGTTACAATACTACTATGCACTCTACCACAAAAGAAACCCCATTTTGTTTAGTTTATGGATGTGAAGCAATAATTTCTTTGGAGATCTCTCGGTCATCACTACGTACTCAAACGACCAATTCTAACAAAAATTCAAATGCTTGAAGATTAAAGTTAGATCTTGTCGAAGAAATTCAGGACATAGCCACTCTAAAATACTGAGCAATGCAACATTACATAACTCGGCGATATAATCAAAAGATCCATCCTAGATCATTCCGAATTAATGATCTAGTCCTTAGAAGGATCAAGAATGCCGCCGACCTCTATCTAATGGAAAACTCGTAGCAAAATGGAAAGGCCCGTTCCAAGTTATAGAAGTTCTCGGTAATGGAGCATATCGTCTCCAATCTTTAGATGGTAAACCTTTACCTAGTACTTGATATATTTCTTCTTTAAAGTGGTACTATAGCTAAACGACAGGGACAGACATGTACTCTTTTTTCTACTCGCAAGATTTTTCTCGAAAAAGGTTTTGCTTAGAGAGGTTTTAATGAAACATGTCTACCTGCACCTTTTTACATAAAGGTCAAATACATGTTTTACGTTATAGTTCAAACCGACTTATATGTTGGCAATTTTTTATATGGATTTCGTCTCCATAAATCTATCCAACTGACTTAAACGTCTACTACTTACTCAATGGATTTCATATCCACGGTCTATCAATCTGACCTACATGTCATCAATATGATAACCAAACTCACATTTTAATAAGTACCAACTTGTTCTATATATCATTGCTATGACAAATTGAGCTTATAAATCAATAGTCTCTCAATCGATTATATACATTAACCATGTATCATTCAAAATACTATCTTCATTATCGATCTAATCCAAGTTTGAATAATAACATTCAACAATCTATTAGTTCCTACATAACAAAATAAAGCATCATCTGATCACAATTAGTAAATCCATTCAACAAAAGGATGCTATTCCAAACAAACACTAATAAAGCTCAAAATAAAGAAAGTAAAAATCCTATTCATCGGCCACAATTTCATCCTCTTCTTCCACAGCAATAGCATCGTCATTCATGAGCATTCGCTTATACACCACTTTGGTGGGATCCATGATAGAAAAGTCCTGGTCAGGCACCAAAAATTTTGCTTAGGTAACTGCTCGTTCAAATCCTTCAACAAAAGCATAAAGAATCTCTGTTTCTTTGCTTTTCTCCAAATTCTTCATTTTTATAGTAGTTTCTATCACTTGATTTTTCATATTATCAATATCACCCTATTTTTTCTTCAACAGTTCGGCATCTTTTTCATGAACACTTTTAATTGTTTTCAATTCTTCCTTTTCGCCGACGAGTTTCTCCTTCAACTCTTCTATCATTTTTTTCCTGCTACTTCCTCCTTTAGTTCTTCAAAGTCTTTTTTTTTCTCCAGATTCTTTTTGTGTTTATTCTCCTGATTTCGGTCAATGCTTGCCAAGCGAAAGCCGAGCACCTAGTAGGAAAAACACAACTTTATAATAAAACAAAAAGTTTACAAATATTGCTCGAAAATTCTACTTATACACACCTGTAAGTATTGGTCAATACCAATATCGCCTACTTCATATTGACCAGTGTAATATCAGATGATGATTGAAACACTTCATCAGCTACCACTATAAAAGGAAAACTACGATCCCAAACCGACGTTCCATCACCCACATTCAAAAAGGAATTCAATTTTTCTTGATTACTTACAAAGGTAGTCAATTCCTCTAATGGAATCTCTTTTCCTCCCCCATACAAATTTTCATCTCCAGCAACTAAGTCTATTTTCCTCTTGTTGAAAATCATGGGTTTTCTTTTTGTGGCTGGCTGATTAACTTCGCCTTCTCTATCTCCCCTAGCCAGGTCAGATGAAGATCCTTCTTTTTTCACATTTTTGCTCTTCAGCCAAGCTCTCAAACACGCCACAGTAACACTTGGGTATTTTTCACATATAGAAAATACAAATGATCTCTCAAAACACTACACAACAACAATTTTCTCAAAATAAAACACGATTATAAATCTTACCAAGGTATTTGACCACAGACCCTCTATCTTCTTCCTATGGAAGAAATTCAAACACAAATATCAAACTTATTCATTTTAATCAATCCTAACAGAAACTCTATTATACATTCATTTCTACTATTAATTTTTTCAGGGCCTAACACATGCACTTGCTGTGAATAGCAGTAAAGAAAAAACTTTTCACCCAAGTATTCATCCAAATAGAATGGAAAATTTTTTTTTACACATTTCACCTTCAGAAATATCTCCTTAAAATCTTTAAATGAGGATTTATATAATTTGAAAATTTCTAAACCAGGAGTGTTGTTTAAATTCATGCACACACCTTTTCAAACTCCTTTGGCTTGAAAAAGCGAAAAAATAACTCTAGCGATGGTTTTATTTCAAGAAATTCAATTAAAATTTCAAAACATTTCAAAAACGCGCAGCCATTTGGGTGAAGTTGAGATGGCGCACCGTTCAATTGTTTCAATACACAACATTCAAAATCAGTGAAAAGAAGTTTTACTCGAAGTTCTTGTAAAATGCAACTATGCATATAGAAAAATTTAAAGTCATTTCCTCTGTGAAAAACTCGTTCAACCCTAGTGCATGGTATCAAATTCACCCGAACACCAGATTCTTCCTTACTATTTTTGATTTGTCTAATTCATCTACACTCTCCTTATCTAGGAATACCATACCCATTGTTTTGAGAAAGCAAACAACAACAACAACAACAGTTAAAATGACAACGAAACTAACTCACCTCTTTTGCTCATAATTATTCCCTCTTGGAAAGTGTCGTCTTTGAAGCTGTTGCCTTTATGAGAACCACCATTGTGATTATAATCATTTTGGTTCCTTCTAAAGATCTAAGCCTTCTTTTGCTTTTCTTCACAAACCAACGATGCAGATCTCATAAGGAAATGAAACAATAACTATTTACTTTCAAAGGAACATTTTTTTTAAAATTTTTGTATTTTGGTTATTTTAATAAAGTATATTGACCTAGGGGCTCTACACCTATAACTAAAAAGATGTCGAGTTATAAACCATCATTTAAAATTCAACCTGCTTTACTAAAATATCACCATGCCAAATTTGGGGGCTATAATATGGGGAATGGATCATCTTAATTATAAAAAAAAATTGAGGGAGTAAAGTGTGATCTCTAACCCTTCATTGCACTTTCTCTCATATTTTTTTTGTCCCACTTATAAAATTAATGGTGAGAGATCATACTTTACTCCCTCAATTGTTAAAAAAAATTGAGTGGATCTATTCCCCTATAATATGCTTGTTACAAATCAGTTACATAATATAACTCGACTTCATACATTATAATTCGGCCATTAAATATAAAAAACGTTATGATATACTTTTATCTGTTAATAATACAAATTGGTAATGGAAAAATAACTACTGACGCTTATTCCTATTATAAAAAGAGAATAAGCGAAAAGAAAAGGGTAAAAGATGGATTTGAGAATTATTTTTTAGACAGAGCTCATTATTCACACACTCACTTGAGGATAAGAGTGCTTTTTCATGTGTACACCTGTTTATTCTTTTAATTCCGAGGTATAACTCATCTCGAAAAATTTGAAGACAACCACCGAGGGACCGACTATCCCAAAATCAAACTAGACAAGAATAGATATATTAAAAACATAAAAAATAAAATAAAAATAATCTACAAGTATTTTTATATAAAATGATCGAATAAATTTAAGAGAAAAGGACAAATCGATCCTTAACTTTTTAGTCCGCAGACATTTAAGTCTCTGAGAATTTAAAAATATATTTAAATTCCTGAACCTTTTCAAAATCTGGACATATCGATCCCTGAATTTCATTTGTTCAATTTTAAAAACTTTTTCACGTGTATATCCATATCAACCAAATCAATATAACGGGAATCACGCTTAATTTTTTCGTTGAATCTGACAAACCCAAATAAACATGAGAGATCAATATATCTAAATTTTAAAAAAGTCAACAACTTAAATATATTTTTAAATTTTTAAAAATTTAAATATATTTTTAAATTTTCGAAAATTTAAATATTAGCCTGGACCTATTTTTCCTCTTCTCTAAATTTACTTAAATTATCGATTTGATTTCCCATCTATCAAGCGCAGGTCAAAATCATTTCTTCCCCCCCAAATATAATCATATGTTGGACAGTAGGAGTGAGGCGCGGTTAATACATTTGAGTTTGAGAGAAGAAGAAAGCAAAACAGACAAAAAGAAAAATGGCGGGAGAGAACACTATGAAGCAAAGGCCTCTTCCTGTTCCGTCTTCTTCTCCGTCAATGAGAGCGAAAATGGAGGAAACAACAAAGGAAAAATGCTGGAGAATGGAAGTCGACGAGAATCTGAAGCGCCTCCAGTCCCTTCAGTTCGGCGTCGACCACGCCCTCACCACCCAGGACTTTTCCTCCGCCTATGTCCTCGGCCTCCGCCTCCTCGGCTTCCTCGACTCCCACTCCCATTCCGACGTCGACGAAGCCTTCATCCACCCTATTCGCCGCCAAACCCTCTCCACTCTTGCCTCCGCTCGCCGTTCCCTCACTCCTGATTCCGATCGGTATTGCCTCCAACTATTCAATTTATAAAGTAGTTCTCTCTCCCTGTGTATTTTTTTTTAATTTAATGCTTTTTTTGTTTCCTCAGTCTAGCTTTTGAACAAGCAAAGAAGCCTCAGGGACGCGTTTTTGCCACATCAGGTGAAATTGACATTGACAAGATCCGCAAGTCGAAGTACTTTCGAGCTCTTCTCGCGCAATCTAATGAAATTGACGAGAATCAGTTGGTGATGGACCTGATAACGAAGTACTTGAACTGTTATTTTCATCTGACTGTGCTTTTTGTGAACAAATGGTGTTTTCTGTTTGCAGGGTGAACAAATTGGGAAGCAAGACGGATCGTGCGAGAAGCCGTCAAAGGAAATGCTGCAAGCGAAGCT